>NC_069499.1:1365124568-1365214568 GCF_027579735.1 Bombina bombina
TTCTGCGATGACATCTCAGATCACTGTATGTTCTGCCTTGGGGTTCTTTGATTATGTAACAAAAGTATTAGACAAGGGTGGAGCAGTTGATGTAGCATATCTAGATTTCAGCTAAGCATTTGACACCGTCCCACACAACAAACTAATTCACAAACTATATCTCCTTGGTCTAAGCTCGAAAATTGTGAACTGGGTGGAATGCTGGCTTAAGAACAGAAAACAAAGTGTCTTAGTAAATGGAGTTCATTCAGCAGAGGGGCTGTTACTAGTGGTGTTCCTCAGGGGTCAGGTCTGGGGCCTGTTTTGTTTAACATATTTATCTGTGATATCAGCAAAGGGCTACAGGGGAAAGTATGTCTGTTTGCAGATGATACAAAATTGGTAACAGAGTGGATTTTCTGGGGGGTGGGGGAAGGGGGTAGACAAATTGAGAAGTGATATACAACAATTGGAGGATTGGACAAATTACTGGGATCTAAAGTTTAACACATAAAAGTGTAAAATAAAGCATTTAGGGAAGAAAAATCCTAATGTTAATTACAGACTCAATGACACACTTTACTGACTGTTACAAATGAGGAACAGGACTTGGGAATTATTATTTCAGATTATTTAAAACTTGGTAAACAATGTAGAAATGCAGCGAGTAAGGCCAGCAGAATGTTTGGATGTATTGGTAGAGGTATTTTCAGCAGAAATAGTAAGGTTCTTATGCCACTTTATAGATTATTAGTTAGGCCTCATCATAAGTATTGTGTGCAGTTCGGAAGGCAATATATTCAGAAGGATATTAAACTTGAATCCGTGCAAAGGAGGTCTAAAAAATAAAACTTACCAGGATAGGCTCGATAACCTAAATATGTATAGCTTAGAGGAGAGAAGGGAAAGAGGTGATATGATAGCAACTTTAAAGTACGTTAAAGGACTTAGTAAAACTGGAAAATTCTAGAATAAGGGGTCATGATCTCAAGCTGAAGGGTAGTAGATTCAGGAGTAATTTGTGGAAGCACTTCTTTACAGAAAGATTGATTCATTTATGGAATAAACTTTCTTAAGAAGTAGTTCAAAGAAGTCAATTAGATTAGTCTGGCATGATCTCCCTGAAGTAAAACAATGCTTATTTTGAATTTTGTCTTTATGTAAGTCATAAATCTATCTTTTAAGAGGCCTTCCATTAATTTCCCTACTACTGAAGTTAAACTAACTGGCCTATAGTTACCAGATTCTTCCCTACTGCCCTTTTTATGAAGAGGTATTACATTTGCTATTCTCCAATCATCTGGAACAGCTCCTGTTAATAGTGACTGATTAAACAGATCAGTTAATGGGACAGTTAGCACTGATCAAAGTTCTTTTAAAACCCTTGGATGAATATTATCAGGACCCACTGCCTTTTTAACATTTATTTTTGATAATGCTAACAAAACTTCCTCCTCTTTAAAAAGATTAGTGTTAAGCTTGTTTCTATTTTTCGTAGCATCCCTTAAAGGGACACTCAACACAAAAATAGTTTTAACATATCTATAAATTTGCCCTAGATCGTATTTTTCAAATATATGCCAGTTTTTAACGATAATCCGTTTTCAAGTTAAATAGCTTACTTTTCTCCCTGTTGCCGTTTTAAAAATGTCCATGTAGCTACGCCCCTTTTTTCGTCATCCGTGACATTAAAATCCTGTGTTCCCTATAATTGTTCTAAGTTACTCGTAACCGTTTTTCGCGGATGCGCAATGTGCCTATTGTACTCTGGCCCATTATGTGAGCGGATCCTATTTGCAGCGTACCTATAACCATAACAGGGGTGCCTGTTGTCATGAGTGCTGTTTCACGGACATGTCACCTAGAGGGACACGGACTCGCGTGGAACTCACAGTGGCAAGAGCATGACAACATACAGACTGGGATAGTATAGTAACCGCTCCCTTGTGCAGATAGGTCCTGTGAGGTGGTAACATGCTAGTACCAGGGGGATGAAGATAGTTAGGGCCTTTAAGAAGGTTACACATACAAACTGCGGTTCACCGCGCAAACTACACAGCTCTCTCACAGGTCTGCCTACAATAATACAGGCACCCGGCCAAACACACACGCGCTATGTTCACCTTGTCAGCAGCACCACTCACTGCAGTGCGGGCACCGGGATAGATCCTTATAGCTCACAGACTGTTCAGCATGCTCAAAGACCGCTCGGCCACCTCGCCCGTAAAGAAAGTATCCTGGTTTCCCTGACCGAGCCTTTCCTTGGTGTCTGCAACCTCAGCAGGCGCACACATCCACACACAAGAAGCCTATTGTATTGACACTGCTCGCTGGCTTCCCACGCATCAAGCTGCTGTACATCTATTCATATTTGTTTCCTGACTAGCCCCACACATACAGGCTTCTGCCTCATAAAAAAAGATCAATCGCTTAGTCTTCTGGCTAAGACTAAGCGACAATCTCCATGCAGTCCGCCTCAGAATTGTATGGCCGAAGAAGCCAAGGGGCCCTGAAACAGATTCCCACTAAACCACGGTCGCAACGGAGCAATCAGCATCCCTGACGCCTGCTCAAGCTAGTTTAGAGCCACCACTCGGAGTGAAATGGCAGCAAAAAGAAAAATGGTAATGAACCTCTAGAGAACCACTAATGTATTCATTAGCTCCGCCAGAGGATCCCAAACCACAACCCCTTGCAGGAAATTTGGACATCCATCCGAAAAATCCCACGGGTGAAGACCTTATCCCCAGATAAGGGACACATCTGAAAAAGACATCCGGACCGGATGACCGCCCCCAAAAAGATGATCGCTGATAGCAAACAGTAGTGGGCCTCCGTCCACTATCAAAATCCGAGATACTACTCCTATCGCTAGGGAGACTCTCGATACCCTCAGAAGGAGCACTAAGTCACTGAGAGAAAAAAAAAACATACTAAAATCTAAAACTGTGACTAGTCCAGTAGATTAAACTTCATAACAAAGGAATTGCCTGAAAATCCATGAAGGAGATGGGAGGGAACCTCCCGAGTCCACAGACACCATGCGTTCCTGGCATGACCTCACCATCCTGACGTTCAAAAAAATGACCCTCAGGACAAGGGAATCTGGACAAAAAGGCTAGAGAGCGATACCCTCAACCAGCAGTCCAGGAAAAGCTGTTAAGACAGGATTTGAACACAACTCATCACCTCTGCCTAAGCATACACCGATCCTCGGCTGAGATGGGTCCTGACAAAAGAAGCGACGTCCGAGAAGGACCACATGACAAACCCAGATCACCACCGAGCCAGCGATTCCTGAAGGTCTGGAGAGCACAACCTGGTGAAGCTACTTAGAAGCTCAGAAGTCCGACAAAGAAGTCCCCCAGTCTATAAAGACAAAAATAGCATCCAGGAAACTACCCTGAAGCCCTACACCAGAAAACTCTGTTCAAGGATTCTACCATCCCGGAAGAACGGGGAAGACAGATGAAAAACCTTAGCGGTCTCTATCAGATGAGATGCAGGCGATTCTAACCAGAATTCTCTAGACAAGAGAAGCTACCGCTACCGATCTGGAGCCTGGCAATGTCAAGAATCCCTGGACTCAAAGCAGAAGCGAGTCTGTTCGGAGAACATCACCTTAGGAACCGGAAAGTTCCCCGAGGAAGAATGAATAATATGAAATCCTTCCTCAACAGTGGTCCTGCACTGCTCTTCCCGTGCCAGGGGTAGAGTGGACCATATAGTCTCCTTACGGAACGAGGGGACAAGAGAAGCTTGCTTAGTACGTTAGCGCCCAAATAGGACAGGGATTAGCCCCCCTCTCAAGGACCACCCACAAAACGGTTTCAATAATATCTCAAACCTCACTCAGCAATAATCGCCGGTGACAAATACTCCAAAGTAGAACAAAACTGGCACCCACCTGAAGAGGTGACCCTCTCTCTGTCTGAAAGACAGGGACAAGAGAAGGAAAAGTCCTGGGAGGCTGAGAATCTAAGCCTAGCTATGACCTCAAAAACCCATGGGTCCTGGACGATCCTGACGAACTGAGCGATAGACTATCCCCAACGCGATCCAAGATAGGACCCAGGGCTGGTCCCTTCTGCCAACCTAGGTTTGGCGGGTCTGTGCTCTGTATGGAGTTATTCCAGGACTGAGTCATCTTCCAACAACGATAAAACACTTTGAGTGCTCAAGCTTAGTGTCTCTAACCGCAAGGAAATAATAAAACAATGAAAATGTGTCTCTCATATTCTGCTCTTCCAAACGGAAAACTGCAGAATAGCAGAATCAAAACAAATCTTTCCCTCGTTCAGAAGTAAAAACTAGATTCTAAGCCATATCTGTCAGAGCGAAACAGGCCTAAACAGAAAACTGGAAGTCCTAGTTTTGGGGCTAGAAAACTGTGAAGTCACAGATAAAAAGAGTTATAATTTCCAAAGACCTAATAGTTCCTTAGAAATATAGAGGGAACCTCACCTCGAATCGAGACAGAGATGCTTCAATAGGAAGACACCAAGTCGACAATATACAAATATCCCACGTGAGGAATATCCTCATGAAAGGAGTTTCCTCCAAGAATCCAGAGCTCTAAGATTAAACTATCCCCAAATGGAATAGTAAAAACGATAGGCAAGTGCACACTAAGAGTTAGCTAAATAGGGATGGCCAACAACCCAACCCCCCTCAAGAGCCTGGAACTGGGAATCTTAATAAAAAACAAAATAAGGACATAAGGGAAAAGGATCTCTATCCATCCCTGCCCTAATCAAATTCGCCCTCTGATTCAGGGCTCCGAAAGTCGACTGGCAGATGAATACTAGGCATCTCTAATATCGACAAAACCTCTCTTAGGAGGAAGCGGGAGCGTGCTACCTTAAATCTAAAGGCGAAATCCTCCTCTGCCGGAGGACTAGAAGCTGCAAACACCGAGCCAGAAGGTCCGTACTCTGAAGCCTCAGATAGAACCGCATCCTCAGATGACTGATCGGATACAACCATCAACTTACATGATGCTCCCTGGGCAGGTGTGCAAAACGGCTAAGGCTGCAGACATCGCCATATGAAACTGTGCAGTAACATCAGGTGGAAAAAAGCGCCCTCCAGGTGGAGGATTAGAGGTACAAGGGGAAGCTGCATGTGTAGTCAAATGACTGCAGGGGACACACCTCATGGGACTAAGAGTCCTCAGAGGCGGAAGGCTCAGTGGCATCTAATATCTCAAAATTGGATGATGAAAACACCCTGTTGCAGCATATGGAACATAATTGAGAGGGCTGGATTAACCGGGCCTCCTCACAATATACACAGGTATCGAATTTTGTCGTAGAGGACTCATCCTCTAAAACATTAGAATCCTCCATAACTAGGTAACTTTTATATAATCAAGAAAAACAACCGGCACCTAAACCCCCAATGGCTGGGGCACTCGCAACCTCCTATGACTCAGACAGTGTAGAGAAAAACTCGCTCCTCTCGGTAGTCACTCGGTCAGGAATAGGAAATGGAAATCATGACCACTCCCGGTCACACGGTGCACAATGCAGGACCGCCCCTGCTAAAGTTAAAGCGAGCCAAGCTTAATAAAACTGCGCGGCTCTCAAAGAAAAGGGTCAACCTGTACGTTCCATATCAGCCTACGAGCCCAAAACATCTCACACATATAAGCAGCATAAATCACATAAACTAATATGATTAACACCCAACTGTTCAACAATCACCCTCAGGAGATATTAACCCTTGATTCCATGAACATAAAAGGAGTCCCACTGTCTTCTAGCATTAACATTTAGGTGTAAAAAATGAAAAGATCTTACCAGAATCTATGCCGTGGAACAGAAACACGGTCCTTCAAGTGTGACAGACTGTAGCATCGCTTCTGATATGGACTTGAGTGAAAAAAAGCAGGCAGCGAAACTCGTCAACACGGATTGCTTAGGAGCTGTTGGATGGATTCACAGAAAGACTCTCCCTGCATTTCCAGACTAACTTTCATCAATGCTCTCGCTGAGAGGCTGACAAGACTACTTAAAAACATAATTTATGCTTACCTGATAAATTCCTTTCTCCTGTAGTGTAGTCAGTCCACGGGTCATCCATTACTTATGGGATATTAACTCCTCCCCAACAGGAAGTGCAAGAGGATCACCCAAGCAGAGCTGCTACATAGCTCCTCCCCTCTACGTCACACCCAGTCATTCGACCGAAAACCAAACGAGAAAGGAGAAACTATAGGGTGCAGTGGTGACTGGAGTATAATTTAAAATTTAGACCTGCCAGGGCGGGCCGTGGACTGACTACACTACAGGAGAAAGGAATTTATCAGGTAAGCATAAATTATGTTTTCTCCTGTTAAGTGTAGTCAGTCCACGGGTCATCCATTACTTATGGGATACCAATACCAAAGCTAAAGTACACGGATGACGGGAGGGACAGGCAGGATCTTTATACGGAAGGAACCACTGCCTGAAGAACCTTTCTCCCAAAAACAGCCTCCGAAGAAGCAAAAGTGTCAAATTTGTAAAATTTGGAAAAAGTATGAAGAGAAGACCAAGTTGCAGCCTTGCAAATCTGTTCAACAGAGGCCTCATTCTTAAAGGCCCAAGTGGAAGCCACAGCTCTAGTAGAATGAGCTGTAATCCTTTCAGGAGGTTGCTGTCCAGCAGTCTCATAGGCTAAACGTATTATGCTACGAAGCCAAAAAGAGAGAGAGGTAGCAGATGCTTTTTGACCTCTCCTCTGTCCAGAACAAACGACAAACAGGGAAGAAGTTTGGCGAAAATCTTTAGTTGCCTGTAAATAAAATTTCAGGGCACGGACTACGTCTAGATTGTGCAGAAGTCGTTCCTTCTTTGAAGAAGGGTTAGGGCACAATGATGGAACAACAATCTCTTGATTGATATTCTTGTTAGTGACTACCTTAGGTAAGAACCCAGGTTTAGTACGCAGAACTACCTTATCTGAATGAAAAATCAGATAAGGAGAATCACAATGTAAGGCTGATAACTCAGAGACTCTACGAGCCGAGGAAATAGCCATTAAAAACAGAACTTTCCAAGATAACAGCTTGATATCAATGGAATGAAGGGGTTCAAACGGAACACCCTGCAAAACGTTAAGAACTAAGTTTAAGCTCCACGGTGGAGCTACAGTCTTAAACACAGGCTTAATCCTAGCCAAAGCCTGACAAAAAGCCTGAACGTCTGGAACTTCTGACAGACGTTTGTGTAAAAGGATGGACAGAGCTGAGATCTGTCCCTTTAAAGAACTTGCAGATAAACCCTTTTCTAAATCTTCTTGTAGAAAAGACAATATCCTAGGAATCCTAACCTTACTCCATGAGTAACTCTTGGATTCGCACCAGTGTAAGTATTTACGCCATATCTTATGGTAAATTTTCCTGGTAACAGGTTTCCTAGCCTGTATTAAAGGTATCAATTACTGACTCCGAAAATCCACGCTTTGATAAAATCAAGCGTTCAATTTCCATGCAGTCAGCTTCAGAGAAATTAGATTTTGATGTTTGAAAGGACCCTGAATTAGAAGGTCCTGTCTCAGAGGCAGAGACCAAGGTGGACAGGATGACATGTCCACTAGATCTGCATACCAGGTCCTGTGTGGCCACGCAGGCGCTATTAGAATCACCGATGCTTTCTCCTGTTTGATCCTGGCAATCAAACGAGGAAGCATCGGGAAGGGTGGAAACACATAAGCCATCGTGAAGGTCCAAGGTGCTGTCAAAGCATCTATCAGGACCGCCCCCGGGTCCCTGGACCTGGACCCGTAACAAGGAAGCTTGGCGTTCTGGCGAGACGCCATGAGATCCATATCTGGTTTGCCCCAACGTCGAAGTATTTGGGCAAAGACCTCCGGATGAAGTTCCCACTCCCCCGGATGAAAAGTCTGGCGACTTAGGAAATCCGCCTCCCAGTTCTCCACGCCTGGGATGTGGATCGCTGACAGGTGGCAAGAGTGAGACTCTGCCCAGCGAATTATCTTTGATACTTCCATCATCGCTAGGGAACTCCTTGTCCGTCCCTGATGGTTGATGTAAGCCACAGTCGTGATGTTGTCCGACTGAAACCTGATGAACCTCAGAGTTGCTGAGGCCAAGCCAGAAGGGCATTGAGAACTGCTCTCAATTCCAGAATGTTTATTGGAAGGAGACTCTCCTCCTGAGTCCATGATCCCTGAGCCTTCAGGGAATTCCAGACAGCGCCCCAACCTAGTAGGCTGGCGTCTGTTGTTACAATTGTCCAGTCTGGCCTGCTGAAGGGCATCCCCCTGGACAGATGTGGCCGAGAAAGCCACCATAGAAGAGAATCTCTGGTCTCTTGATCCAGATTCAGCATAGGGGACAAATCTGAGTAATCCCTATTCCACTGACTTAGCATGCACAATTGCAGCAGTCTGAGATGCAGGCATGCAAAAGGAACTATGTCCATTGCCGCTACCATTAAGCCGATTACCTCCATGCATTGAGCCACTGACGGGGTGTTGAATGGAATGAAGGACACGGCAAGCATTTAGAAGCTTTGTTAACCTGTCCTCTGTCAGGTAAATTTTCATTTCTACAGAATCTATAAGAGTCCCCAAGAAGGGAACTCTTGTGAGTGGTAAGAGAGAACTCTTCTCCTCGTACACTTTCCACCCATGCGACCTTAGAAATGCCAGTACTAACTTTGTATGAGACTTGGCAGTTTGGAAGCTTGACGCTTGTATCAGAATGTCGTCTAGGTACGGAGCTACCGAAATTCCTTGCGGTCTTAGTACCGCCAGAAGAGAGCCCAGAACCTTTGTAAAGATTCTTGGAGCCGTAGCCAACCCGAAGGGAAGAGCTACAAACTGGTAATGCCTGTCTAGGAAAGCAAATCTTAGATACCGGTAATGTTCTTTGTGAATCGGTATGTGAAGGTAAGCATCCTTTAAATCCACTGTGGTCATGTACTGACCTCTTTGGATCATGGGTAAGATTGTCTGAATAGTTTCCATTTTGAACGATGGAACTCTTAGGAATTAGTTTAGGATCTTTAAATCCAATATTGGTCTGAAGGTTCCCTCTTTTTTGGGAACCACAAACAGATTTGAGTAAAACCCTTGTCCGTGTTCCGACCGAGGAACTGGATGGATCACTCCCATTAGTAAAAGGTCTTGTACACAGCGTAGAAACGCCTCTTTCTTTATCTGATTTGTTGACAACCTTGAAAGGTGAAATCTCCCTTGTGGAGGAGAAGCTTTGAAGTCCAGAAGATATCCCTGAGATATGATCTCCAACGCCCAGGGATCCTGGACATCTCTTGCCCAAGCCTGGGCGAAGAGAGAGAGTCTGCCCCCCACTAGATCCGTTTCCGGATCGGGGGCCCTCACTTCATGCTGTCTTAGGGGCAGCAGCAGGTTTTCTGGCCTGCTTGCCCTTGTTCCAGGTCTGGTTAGGTTTCCAGCCTTGTCTGTAGCGAGCAACAGCTCCTTCCTGTTCTGGAGCAGAGGAAGTTGATGCTGCTCCTGCCTTGAAGTTACGAAAGGCACGAAAATTAGACTGTCTAGCCCTTGGTTTGGCTCGGTCTTGAGGCAGGGCATGGCCTTTACCTCCCGTAATATCAGCGATAATTTCTTTCAAACCGGGCCCGAATAATGTCTGCCCCTTGAAAGGTATGTTAAGTAATTTAGATTTAGAAGTTACATCAGCTGACCAGGATTTTAGCCACAGTGCTCTGCGCGCCTGAATGGCGAATCCGGAATTCTTAGCCGTAAGTTTAGTTAAATGTACTACGGCATCAGAAATAAATGAATTAGCTAGCTTAAGGGTTTTAAGCTTGTGTGTAATCTCATCTAATGGAGCTGAGTCAAGGGTCTCTTCCAGAGACTCAAACCAAAATGCTGCCGCAGCCGTGACAGGCGCAATGCATGCAAGGGGTTGCAATATAAAACCTTGTTGAACAAACATTTTCTTAAGGTAACCCTCTAACTTTTTATCCATTGGATCTGAAAAGGCACAGCTATCCTCCACCGGGATAGTGGTACGCTTAGCTAAAGTAGAAACTGCTCCCTCCACCTTAGGGACCGTTTGCCATAAGTCCCGTGTGGTGGCGTCTATTGGAAACATTTTTCTGAATATAGGAGGGGGTGAGAAAGGCACACCGGGTCTATCCCACTCCTTAGTAACAATTTCAGTAAGTCTCTTAGGTATAGGAAAAACGTCAGTACTCGTCGGTACCGCAAAATATTTATCCAACCTACACATTTTCTCTGGGATTGCAACTGTGTTACAATCATTCAGAGCCGCTAACACCTCCCCTAGTAATACACGGAGGTTTTCCAGCTTAAACTTAAAATTTCAAATGTCTGAATCCAGTTGATTTGGATCAGATCCGTCACCCGCAGAATGAAGCTCTCCGTCCTCATGTTCTGCAAATTGTGACGCAGTATCAAACATGGCCCTAGCATTATCAGCGCACTCTGTTCTCACCCCAGAGTGATCTTGTTTACCCCTAAGTTCTGGCAATTTAGACAAAACTTCAGTCATAACATTAGCCATGTCTTGTAAAGTGATTTGTAATGGCCGCCCTGATGTACTTGGCGTTACAATATCACGCACCTCCTGAGCGGGAGATGCAGGTACTGACACGTGAGGCAAGTTAGTCGGCATAACTTCCCCCTCGTTGTCTGGTGAATGTTGCTTAACATGTACAGATTGGCTTTTAGTTAAAGTAGCATCAATGCAATTAGTACATAAATTTCTATTGGGCTCCACCTTGGCTTTTGAACATATTGCACAAAGAGATTCCTCTGTGTCAGACATGTTTAAACAAACTAGCAATTAGACTAGCAAGCTTGGAAATACTTTTCAACTAAATTTACAAGCAATATGCAAAACGTTACTGTGCCTTTAAGAAGCACACAAAAACTGTCACAGTTGAATAACAATGAACCGGATTAGTTATAGAAACCAAATTTTCACAGTAAATGCATAAATTTAGCAAAGGATTGCACTCATTAGCAATGGATGATTAACCCTTAATATCAGAAAAAACGGATAACAATTGAAAATATAAACGTTTTTATCACAGTCAAAGCACAGTCTCACAGGTCTGCTGTGAGTGATTACCTCCCTCAAAACAAGTTTTGAAGACCCCTGAGCTCTGTAGAGACGTCCTGGATCATGCAGGGAGAAGAAGGCAGACTGTGACTGAATTTCTAATGCGTAGTAAAAGCGCCAAAATAGGCCCCTCCCACTCACAATACAACAGTGAGGGAAGCTCAGTAAACTGTTTTAATTCAAAACAAACGACAGCCATGTGGAAAATAACGCCCAAAACAATTTTTCACCAAGTACCTCAGATAATTAAACGATTTAACATGCCAGCAAAACGTTTAAAATCTAATTTATGAAATGTCATTGAAAGCCTGCTGCTAGTCGCTCACACTGCAAGTTAGGCTAAAAGTTATATGCATACAGTATTTTCCCAGTGAAGTGCCATTCCCCAGAAATACTTAAGTGTAAACATACATACATATCAGCCTGATACCAGTTGCTACTACTGCATTTAAGGCTGTACTTACATTATATCGGTATTAGCAGTATTTTCTCAGTCAATTCCATTCCTTAGAAAATAATATACTGCAACATACCTCTTTGCAGGTGAACCTGCCCGCTGTCCCCTGTTCTGAAGTTACCTCACTCCTCAGAATGGCCGAGAACAGCAAATGGATCTTAGTTACGTCCGCTAAGATCATACACAAAACTCAGGTAGATTCTTCTTCAAATGCTGCCTGAGAATAAAACAACACACTCCGGTGCCGTTTAAAATAACAAACTTTTGATTGAAGATATAAAAACTAAGTTAAATCACCACAGTCCTCTCACACATCCTATCTATTAGTTGGGTGCAAGAGAATGACTGGGTGTGACGTAGAGGGGAGGAGCTATGTAGCAGCTCTGCTTGGGTGATCCTCTTGCACTTCCTGTTGGGGAGGAGTTAATATCCCATAAGTAATGGATGACCCGTTCTGCTCTTCCTGCTTTCGCAATCCCAGCCTAACTTCATCACCAGTGCTAAAATGGGAGCTTATAAAAATCCAGTATGAAACTTTTAAAAACACATATCAGTATCTGTGCATATTCTTCTTTATAGTAGTGTCTATTACATGCAGTTATATGAAAATTAGTGTATACTGTCCTTTTAAAGGGACACTCAGGTTTTATTGAATTTTCATGATTCAGATACAGCATGTAATTTTAAACAACTTTCCAATTTACTTCCATTAAATAAAATGTGCACATTATTTTATATTTACACTTTTTGAGTCACCAGTTCCTACTGAGCATGTGCAAGAACTCACAGACTATACGTATATGCATTTTTGATTGGCTGATTGCTATCACATGGTACAGGGGGAGTGGAAATATACATAACTTTGAAATGTGTTAGAAAATAATCTACTACTCATTTGAAAATCAGAGTAAATGCTATTGTATTGTCTTGTTATCTTGCATTTGTTGATTATGGTCCTTTAAGCAAATTTGATGATAAAAGAAAATTGGAAAGTTGATTAAAATTAAAAGTCCTATCTGAATAATGAAAGTTTAATTCATACTAGACTGTCCCTTTAATGGCTCAGAGTTGTCTATAGCACAGAGTGGCCAACATATGAAAGTGGCAGCAATAACTTTACGGTATGAGAACTCTCTCCTTTGCCTTTGGATCATTGGTCATTTTGAATATATTGTGATTAATGTATCCAATTGTTTAACTGACCAACTGTTACTTTGTATGAGCACACTATTGGGGCAACATTTTTTTTTTATTATTATATTTCTCACTGACAATAGACCTTTCACTGCCTGGCTGATAACTCTGTGTCTACCACTCTGAATGCCAGGTTACTGTGAAGAGGAACTGGGTCTCATACTGGGTAGAGGACCCCTCAACAATAAGTAAATCTGCACATCACTTTCACATCAGTGGGAAGGATTTAAAGCTCTGGTGTCTTTTGCCTCCTCCTAGTGGTCAGGAGAGGAATTCCCCCACAGTAGACTTTCAACATCTGACAAAAAAAAAAAAACACACCTTGATAACCAATCATAACACTATCAATATGTGTGTTTGGTATTAAAAAGCATGAAAATTTGAGAAAACCATTAAGGTATTTTAGCACAAACTTTAACCTGATTAAATGAGTTTATTGAACAAAACTAGATTTCTTTCTAATCTCCATTCCTTAAATAAATATATATGTGCATATTCATATTCTTATGCTTATATTTACATGGGACATTTGTTATAATTTCAAATTCAGTTTCATGCTCACAATAATATCTACATATTGCCAACAATGATTTTGCTTTTCATTAACAGGAACAATGATATTCCACCTTAAAGGGACAGTTTACTCAAAATGTTTCTCCCCTTTAATTTGTTCCCAATGATCCACTTTACCTGCTGGAGTGTATTAAATTGTTTACAAGTATTTCCATTACCCTTATATTGGCATTTGAATTAGTTGATTTAGCCTGTGGTATCCCCACCTATTCTAAAAGTTTTTGGACTCAAGGCCAAGCTGTGTTAACACAGCCAGTAAAATAAATTACACTTCCAGTGGGTTATAGAAGAGATAAGGTAATAAAATGTTAATTTTCCATTGTTCTCTCCAAGTATTGGTGATTGGTTTACGGACAAATATAAGATAAAGAAGCAGGTATATGTACACAATGTGATAAAGTAATGAGATCTGATTATACCTACAAGCTCAACCCATTTTATTAGGTTGTGGCTTCAAAACACAAAATCAGCTAATTCATATACACAAATAAACCTAAAAAAAGCAAATCTCATATATTTTATACTCTGCAGCTGGTAAAAAAAGTAATTGTTAACACATTAAGGGAAAAACAATTTTATAGTATACTGTCCCTTTAAGAAAGCATAAGGCTAGCATGATTGTGGTATTGATAGGTGTAGCGGCTGATTCTGAATGTTAGTCAAGGAGACTGTTTTAGTCAATGTGAAATTCCCTCCTATGAGCTGACCTAGCCACCTCTAAAAATAATGTTTGACTATAAAATTATTACTGCAAAATGTTTTTAAACAATTGCATTATTCTAGTTTCTAGTTATAACTACAGTTTAATGTTCCTTTAGTACCACAAAAAATATTGTACATTGTTATGTTTTTTGTTTTTTAAACATATCCTGCTTAAAAAAAACATAATTTATGCTTACCTGATAAATTTATTTCTCTTGTAGTGTGTTCAGTCCACGGGTCATCCATTACTAATGGGATATATTCTCCTTCCCAACAGGAAGTTGCAAGAGGATCACCCAAAAAGAGCTGCTATATAGCTCCTCCCCTCACATGTCATATCCAGTCATTCGACCGAAACAAGACGAGAAAGGAGAAACTATAAGGTGCAGTGGTGACTGGAGTTATAATTTTAAAATTTAGAACCTGCCTTAAAAAGACAGGGGGGGCCGTGGACTGAACACACTACAAGAGAAATAAATTTATCAGGTAAGCATAAATTATGTTTTCTCTTGTTAAGTGTGTTCAGTCCACGGGTCATCCATTACTTATGGGATACCAATACCAAAGCTAAGTACACGGATGATGGGAGGGACAAGGCAGGAACATTAAACAGAAGGAACCACTGCCTGTAGAACCTTTCTCCCAAAACCAGCCTCCGAAGAAGCGAAAGTGTCAAATTTGTAAAATTTGGAAAAAGTATGAAGAAGTGAAGACCAAGTTGCAGCCTTGCAAATCTGTTCAACAGAGGCCTCATTCTTAAAGGCCCAGGTGGAAACCACAGCTCTAGTGGAATGAGCTGAAATTCTTTCAGGAGGCTGCTGTCCAGCAGTCTCATAGGCTAAACGTATTATGCTACGAAGCCAAAAAGAGAGAGAGGTAGCCGAAGCCTTTTGACCTCTCCTCTGTCCAGAGTAAACGACAAACAGAGAAGAAGTTTGTCTAAAATCTTTAGTTGCCTGTAAGTAGAACTTCAGAGCACGGACCACGTCTAGATTATGCAAAAGACGTTCCTTCTTTGAAGAAGGATTAGGACATAATGATGGAACAACAATCTCTTGATTGATATTCCTGTTAGAAACAACCTTAGGCAAAAACCCAGGTTTAGTACGCAGTACTACCTTGTCTGAATGAAAGATCAGATAAGGAGAATCACAATGTAAGGCAGATAACTCAGAGACTCTTCGAGCCGAGGAAATAGCCATCAAAAACAAAACTTTCCAAGATAAAAGCTTAATATCAATGGAATGAAGGGGTTCAAACGGAACACCCTGAAGAACTTTAAGAACCAAGTTTAAGCTCCACGGAGGAGCAACAGCTTTAAACACAGGCTTAATTCTAGCCAAAGCCTGACAAAAGGCCTGGACGTCTGGATTCTCTGAAAGACGTTTGTGTAAAAGAATAGACAGAGCTGAAATCTGTCCCTTTAGCGAACTAGCGGATAAACCCTTTTCTAAACCCTCTTGTAGAAAAGCCAATATCCTAGGAATACTAACCTTACTCCATGAGTAACTCTTGGATTCGCACCAATATAAATATTTACGCCATATCTTATGGTAAATTTTTCTGGTCACAGGTTTCCGAGCCTGTATTAATGTATCAATAACCGAATCCGAAAACCCACACTTTGATAGAATCAAGCGTTCAATTTCCAGGCAGTCAGCCTCAGAGAAATTAGGTTTGGATGGTTGAAAGGACCCTGAATTAGAAGGTCCTGCCTCAGAGGAAGAGACCATGGTGGACAGGACGACATGTCCACTAGGTCTGCATACCAGGTCCTGCGTCGCCACGCAGGCGCTATCAGAATTACCGATGCCCTCTCCTGTTTGATCCTGGCAATCAGCCGAGGTAGCAACGGAAATGGTGGAAACACATGCTATGTTGAAAACCCAAGGGGCTGCTAATGCATCTACCAGCACCGCTCCCGGGTCCCTGGACCTGGATCCGTAACAAGGAAGCTTCGCGTTCTGGCGAGATGCCATGAGATCCAGATCCGGTTCGCCCCAACGACGAATCAGTTGAGCAAATACCTCCGGGTGAAGTTCCCACTCTCCCGGATGAAAAGTCTGGCGACTTAGGAAATCCGCCTCCCAGTTCTCTACGCCTGGGATGTAAATCGCTGACAGGTGGCAAGAGTGAAACTCTGCCCAGCGAATTATCTTCGAGACTTCCAACATCGCTAGGGAACTCCTGGTTCCCCCTTGATGATTGATGTAAGCCACAGTCGTGATATTGTCCGACTGAAATCTGATGAACCTCAGTTTTGGTAACTGAGGCCAAGCTAGAAGAGCATTGAATATTGCTCTTAATTCTAGAATGTTTATTGGAAGGAGTTTCTCTTCCTGAGTCCACGATCCCTGAGCCTTCAGGGAATTCCAGACTGCTCCCCAGCCTAGAAGGCTGGCATCCGTTGTTACAATCGTCCAATCTGGTCTGCGAAAGGTCATTCCTTTGGACAGATGAACCGGTGACAACCACCAGAGAAGAGAATCTCTGGTCTCCTGGTCCAGATTTAGCAAAGGGGACAGATCTGAGTAATCCCCGTTCCATTGACTAAGCATGCATAGTTGCAGCGGTCTGAGATGCAGGCGCACAAATGGCACTATGTCCATTGCCGCGACCATTAAGCCGATTACCTCCATGCACTGAGCTACTGATGGGCTTGGAACGGAATGAAGGACACGGCAAGAATTGAGAATCTTTGATAACCTGGACTCCGTCAGGTAAATCTTCATCTCTACAGAATCTATAAGAGTCCCTAGAAAAGGGACCCTTGTGAGTGGTAACAGAGAACTCTTTTCCACGTTCACTTTCCACCCATGCGACCTCAGAAATGCTAGAACTATCTCTGTATGAGACTTTGCATTCTGAAAACTTGACGCTTGTATCAGAATGTCGTCTAGGTACGGAGCCACCGCTATGCCTCGTGGTCTTAGTACCGCCAGAAGTGAGCCCAGAACCTTCGTAAAAATTCTCGGGGCCGTGGCTAATCCGAAGGGAAGAGCCACAAACTGGTAATGCCTGTCTAGAAAGGCAAACCTTAGGTACCGATAATGATCTTTGTGAATTGGTATATGAAGGTAAGCATCCTTTAAGTCCACCGTGGTCATATATTGACCCTCTTGGATCATGGGTAGGATGGTTCGAATGGTTTCCATCTTGAACGATGGTACCCTTAGGAATTTGTTTAAGATCTTTAAGTCCAAGATTGGTCTGAAGGTTCCCTCTTTTTTGGGAACCACAAATAGATTTGAGTAAAATCCTTGTCCCTGTTCCGATCGCGGAACTGAGTGGATCACTCCCATGATTAAGAGGTCTTGTACACATTGTAGAAATGCCTCTTTCTTTACTAGGTTTGTCGATAACCTCGAAAGATGGAACCTCCCTTGTGGAGGAGAGGTTTTGAAATCCAGAAGGTATCCCTGAGATATAATCTTTAACGTCCAGGGATCCTGCACATCTCTTGCCCAAGCCTGGGCAAAGAGAGAAAGTCCGCCCCCCACTAAATCCGTCTCCGGATAGGGGGCCCTGTCTTCATGCTGTCTTAGGGGCGGGGGTAGGCTTTCTGGCCTGCTTGCCCTTGTTCCATGACTGGTTGCCTTTCCAACCCTGTCTGTAACGAGCAGTAGTTCCTTCCTGTTTTGGAGCGGAGGAAGTCGATGCTGCTCCTGCCTTGAAGTTACGAAAGGCACGAAAATTAGACTGTTTGGCCTTTGGTTTGGCCCTGTCCTGAGGAAGGGCGTGGCCCTTACCTCCCGTAATGTCAGCAATAATTTCCTTCAAGCCGGGCCCGAATAAGGTCTGCCCTTTGAAAGAAATGTTAAGTAGCTTAGACTTGGAAGTTACATCTGCTGACCAGGATTTAAGCCAGAGCGCTCTGCGCGCCTGTATGGCGAATCCGGAATTTTTAGCCGTAAGTTTGGTTAGATGTACTACGGCATCTGAAACAAACGCATTAGCTTGCTTAAGGGTTCTAACTTTGCTCAAAGCCTCATCCAATGGCTCTGTGCGAATCGCCTCTTCCAGAGACTCAAACCAGAATGCCGCTGCAGCCGTGACAGGCGCAATGCATGCAAGAGGCTGCAATATAAAACCCTGTTGAACAAACATTTTCTTAAGATAACCCTCTAATTTTTTATCCATTGGATCTGAGAAAGCACAGCTATCCTCCACCGGGATAGTGGTACGCTTGGCTAACGTAGAAACTGCTCCCTCCACCTTAGGGACCGTCTGCCATAAGTCTCGTGTGGTGGCGTCTATAGGGAATATTTTTCTAAATATCGGGGGAGGGGAAAAAGGCACACCGGGTCTATCCCACTCCTTACTAATAATTTCTGTAAGTCTTTTTGGTATAGGAAAAACGTCAGTACACACCGGTACCGCATAGTATCTATCCAACCTACACAATTTCTCTGGAATTGCCACCGTGTCGCAATCATTCAGAGCCGCTAATACCTCCCCTAGTAACACACGGAGGTTCTCAAGCTTAAATTTAAAATTTGAAATTTCTGAATCCGGTCTCCCCGGATCAGAACCGTCACCGACAGAATGAAGCTCACCGTCCTCATGTTCTGCAAATTGTGACGCAGTATCAGACATGGCTCTAGTGTCATCAGCGCGCTCTGTCCTTAACCCAGAGCTATCGCGTTTGCCCCTTAATTCGGGCATATTATATAATACTTCTTTCATAACATCAGCCATATCATGTAAAGTGATTTGTAAGGGCCTAGATGTACTTGGCGTCTCAATCCTACGCATCTCCCGAGCGGGAGACGCAGGTACTGACACGTGAGGAGAGTTAGGCGGCATAACTTCCCCCTCGTTGTCTGGTGATAGTTTCTTTATTGGTACAGATTGACTTTTATTCAAAGCAATATCAATACAATTGGTACACATCGTTCTATTGGGCTCCACATTGGCTTTTGAACATGATGAACAAACAGTTTCCTCTGAATCAGACATGTTTAAACAGACTTAGCAATGAAACTAGCAAGCTTGGAAATCACTTTCAATAAGTTTACAAGCAATATAAAAAACGCTGCAGCGCTTCAAAAATACAGATATAATTAAACAATTCTTAACAAGAAGTGTATTATTAGCAGAGGATTGCACCCATTAGCAAAAGGATGATTAACCCCTCAATACCCAAAACGGATAAAACAGATATCAATTAAGATTTAACGCTTTTAATCACAGTCAGCACACTGTCACAGATCTGCTGTGACTGATTACCTCCCTCACAAATGAATTTTGCAGACCCCTGAGCTCTCTAGAGACGTCCTGGATCAAGGAGGAAGAAGCAGGAAGACTGTGCAAGAATTTTAACTGCGCAACAAGGCGCTAAAACAAGGTCCCTCCCACTCCTATCACAACAGTGGGAGCCCTGATATAACGGTTTCCATGCAGAAAAATATGTTAGCCATGTGGAAAAAAATCATGCCCAAAGCAATTTATCACCAAAGTACCTCACAAAAACGAATAACATGCCAGTAAACGTTTTATTAAAAAAAAAAAAAAATTTCCAATGTCATGCAAAGTTATCACTAAGCCTGCTACCAGTCGCTACCACTGCAGATAAGGCTTAGGTATTATTTCAGTTTTAACAGTATTTTCTCAGTCAAATTCTAGTCCCTAGAAAATAACTCGACTGCGCATACATTTATCAGCCTGATACCAGTTGCCACTACTGCATTTAAGGCTGTACTTACATCATACGGTAACAGCAGTATTTTCTTAGTCAATTCCATTCCCAGAAAATAAAGTACTGCACATACCTCATTTGCGGAGGACCCCGCATGCTATTCCCAGTTTCTGAAGTTACCCCACTCCTCAGAATGTCGAGAACAGCCAGTGGATCTTAGTTACGCCTGCTAAGATCATAGAAAAAAAACGCAGGCAGTTTCTTCTTCCAAATACTGCCTGAGATAGAAAAACAGCACACTCCGGTGCCATTTAAAATAACAAACTTTTGATTGAAGAATAGTTAAGTAAAAACTACAGCTCCTCTCGCGACCTCCTTCTTTGTTGAGGGTTGCAAGAGAACGACTGGGTATGACATGTGAGGGGAGGAGCTATATAGCAGCTCTTTTTGGGTGATCCTCTTGCAACTTCCTGTTGGGAAGGAGAATATATCCCATAAGTAATGGATGACCCGTGGACTGAACACACTTAACAAGAGAAAATGTTTGCTTGCAGAGTTTTCCCTACCCTCACACATAAATCTGTTGCCCTTATCAGCCAGTGGTCAAATCAAACTCAGTTATCAATTGTGCACTAGCATGCATTTCCAATTAGCATAATAATTACAAATTACCTTAAAAGGGATACTAAACCCAATTGTTTTATGATTCTCATGATTCCGATAGAGCATGCATATTTTAAGTAACCAATTTATTCCTATTATCACATTTTCTTTGTTTTCTTGCTATATTTATTTGAAAAAGCAGAAATGTAAGGTTAGGAGCTGGCCCATTTTTGGTTCAGAACCTGGCTAGAAAAGTGGTCCTGAGATCTTTAGAAAAATTACCAGTTGCAGGTTTGTCAAAGTAGCTGTAATCCTCCACAACAGAATCCTCTATCACATCCGTTAACTTCTGCCAGGGCTCTAGCTCCTCCTCCTCACACTCCATAAACAGGTCGGTGTCCATGATCCTGTAAATAAAGATAGCAAGTGTTATATTTATAGTTTTAAGAATGAGAAATCAGCATCTGAAATTGCATCATCGTATCTCATTAAGTGCACGTGTACAAAAAAATCAATAAATAAAACACACAAAGAAATTTCTTAATATGATGTAATATTTAATCACATCCATAAGTTGCTTTTCATTACATTACATTCATTCTCTTTCATACACACACTGTGCGGCCACTTTATTAGGTACAGCTACTTAGTAGTGTGTTGAGCCTCCTTTAGCCTTCAAAACAGCCAGAATTTGTCTAGGCATGGATTCAACAAGATGCTAAAAAGTATTGCGTACCATGCAGACATATTCCTTACCGATATTAGGAAGGTTGTTCTGCTGTATTTATACCAAAACTGTGGCCACGTGACATGCAACATAGTGTCACAGCAGGGCTGTACCTATATAAATATATGTATCTATATACACAAACAAACATTGTTGCCTCCAATACTTACAAGTTATGTTATATTTGATGTACAATATAAAAATACAGCAAGGAACACTATCTGCTGTAAGAAAGTGTTTTTTAGTGTTTCTTCCTATAGCCCATTGCAACTATGACTGGGATTGCATTGCGTAAATAAACAGCTTATAGTAGAAAATACAATAAATATCTACATATCTAAATTAATTGTACGGTGGTTTGCAAAGTTTTTTATTTTATTAACAAAATAGACAATAATAAACAAAATAACCATTAATAGTAAAAATGTATTTTGCGCATACAGAATCTATATTGCTTAGATGCAGTTCTACAATAGACATAGTAAAACTATATTTACAACAGACATAGTAAACCCACATTCAATTTTTCAGTCTAGTTTTTATCACCTCCTTATTTAATAAGCGTAAATTATGTTTAAGTACAATTGCCCCCCCCCCCAAGTCTGATGATACAGTCACAATACTTTGTCTTCTAATATTAAATTTCACACAACTTCATCCCACACTACTGCAAACTAAACTGTTGTCTCACTTATCTATGTTGTCACTTACTTACTCATGTGTACTCTATTTTGCCTTTACAAATGCACTGTCTTCTACTCCCTACAGCAGCAGTTGCATATTTTATTCACTCTAACGCAACAGCCATGCACACTCCTCCAGCTGTGTAAATGCTGGGAACTATAGTTCCTAATATTAGTGTTCAGAGAATGCAACAGTATAGTTGTAACCTGTGCCACGTTTTCAGCACAAGGGTTTTTTACATCTCAACAAGCTGTGCAGTTTTCCTTTTACAGAGTCAGTGTTTCTGCTTGGGTTAGGGCAGAAAGTTGCCACATTGAGCTAGTAATGGTGGTAATAAACTTGTTCCAGAAGTGCAAGCTGTGCTAAGGAGAGAGGTGTATCTGTCAGCCCTGCAGCAATCTTTCCAGTTCACAAGGGACAATTTTCTTGGCGGTATGACTTCTTAAGACCTGAAATACGGAGGTAGCGTTTGTTTTTAAAATTCATGTGTAAATGCCATGATATTTATTAATCAGCATTATTTCATACGTGAAGAAAACCTGCAACTCCAAAAGCATGTAAAAAGAATGTTAGAAACTATACAATTATCTCCATTCCATGCTGAGTAGACTAATAATTTATTTTTCGATTGGTAATCTATAGTGATGCTTTCCCAGCCTTGTAATACACAAACATATACTTGATAACAAAATTACTAACCACCAGAGACAAACATTTATATTACAACTTGAAAAGAAAAAGGTTTCAATTAGGATTTTCTGTCACTGAAAGACAAAGGGCCTGATGATCGAAAGATCGCCAGGTCTGTTGAGAAATGCTAATTTTAGTCTTTCAAAGCTCCCGTCTGTTGAAATGTTCTTTAAAAAAAAAAAAAAAAAAAGTGTGCTGACCCTCACCGTACATTCGAGCTGTAGTTTGCTTTCCATAGGAAAATATTGGACTCACCCCCCCCTTTCCGAATCTCAGCAGAGTTGAGGGTGCATGCTTTCAAAACATGTTTATGCTAAATATAATGTGCGTTCTATAAATATAAAAATGGTTTCTGTTTTTTAATAGTTCAAATAATCTATTCTATATGCAAACTGTAGCCTAGATTTGGAGTTTTGTCGGTAACGACCCGAAAAACTAACGCCGGCTTTTTTCTGGCCGCACCATAAAAATAACTCTGGTATTGAGAGTCCACATAAAGGCTGCGTTAGGCTCCAAAAAAGGAGCGTAGAGCATTTTTAACGCAGCTTCAACTCTCGATACCAGAGTTGCTTACGGACGCGGCCAGCCTCAAAAACGTGCTCGTGCACGATTCCCCCATAGGAAACAATGGGGCTGTTTGAGCTGAAAAAAAAAACAAACACCTGCAAAAAAGCCGCGTTCAGCTCCTAACGCAGCCCCATTGTTTCCTAGGCGGTAACTCTTCCTACGTCTGCACTTAACACTCTAACATGTACCCCGAGTCTAAACACCCCTAACCTTACACTTATTAATCCCTAATCTGCCGCCCCCGCTATCGCTGACCCCTGCATATTATTATTAACCCCTAATCTGCCGCTCCGTAAACCGCCGCTACTTACATTATCCCTATGTACCCCTAATCTGCTGCCCTAACATCGCCGACCCCTATATTATATTTATTAACCCCTAATCTGCCCCCCACAACGTCGCCTCCACCTGCCTACACTTATTAACCCCTAATCTGCCGACCGGACCTGAGCGCTACTATAATAAAGTTATTAACCCCTAATCCGCCTCACTAACCCTATCATAAATAGTATTAACCCCTAATCTGCCCTCCCTAACATCGCCGACACCCAACTTCAAACATTAACCCCTAATCTGCCGACTGGAGCTCACCGCTATTCTAATAAATGTATTAACCCCTAAAGCTAAGTCTAACCCTAACACTAACACCCCCCGAAGTTAAATATAATTTAAATCTAACGAAATTAATTAACTCTTATTAAATAATTGATTCCAATTTAAAGCTAAATACTTACCTGTAAAATAAATCCTAATATAGCTACAATATAAATTATAATTATATTATAGCTATTTTAGGATTAATATTTATTTTACAGGTAACTTTGTATTTATTTTAACCATGTACAATAGCTATTAAATAGTTAAGAACTATTTAATAGCTAAAATAATTACAAATTTACCTGTAAAAGAAATCCTAACCTAAGTTACAAATAAACCTAACACTAGACTATCAATAAATTAATTAAATAAACAGTTCAAAGCTCTTTTACCTTACCAGCCCTGAACAGGGCCCTTTGCGGGGCATGCCCCAGAAATACAGCTCTTTTGCCTGTAAAAAAAAAACATACAATACCCAAGCCCCCCAACATTACAACCCACCACCCACATACCCCTAATCTAACCCAAACCCCCCTTAAATAAACCTAACACTAAGCCCCTGAAGATCATCCTACCTTGTCTTCACCTCACCTGGTATCACACCGATCCGTCCAGAAGAGCTCCTCCGATGTCCTGATCCAAGTCCAAGCGGGGGGCTGAAGAGGTCCATGATCCGGCTGAAGTCTTCATCCAAGCGGGGCAGAAGAGGTCTTCCATCCGATTGAAGTCTTCATCCAAGCGGCATCCATCCGGAGCGAAGCGGCAGCATCCTGAAGACCTCCACCGCGGAACATCCATCCTGGCCGACGACTGAACGACGAATGACGGTTCCTTTAAATGACGTCATCCAAGATGGCGTCCCTCGAATTCCGATTGGCTGATAGGATTCTATCAGCCAATCGGAATTAAGGTAGGAATATTCTGATTGGCTGATGGAATCAGCCAATCAGAATCAAGTTCAATCCGATTGGCTGATCCAATCAGCCAATCAGATTGAGCTTGCATTCTATTGGCTGATCGGAACAGCCAATAGAATGCGAGCTCAATCTGATTGGCTGATCGGATCAGCCAATCGGATTGAACTTGATTCTGATTGGCTGATTCCATCAGCCAATCAGAATATTCCTACCTTAATTCCGATTGGCTGATAGGATTCTATCAGCCAATCAGAATTCGAGGGACGCCATCTTGGATGACGTCATTTAAAAGGAACCGTCATTCGTCGTTCAGTCGTCGGCCAGGATGGATGTTCCGCGGTGGAGGTCTTCAGGATGCTGCCGCTTCGCTCCGGATGGATGCCGCTTGGATGAAGACTTCAATCGGATGGAAGACCTCTTCTGCCCCGCTTGGATGAAGACTTCAGTCGGATCATGGACCTCTTCAGCCCCCCGCTTGGGCTTGGATCAGGACATCGGAGGAGCTCTTCTGGACGGATCGGTGTGATACCCGGTGAGGTGAAGACAAGGTAGGATGATCTTCAGGGGCTTAGTGTTAGGTTTATTTAAGGGGGGTTTGGGTTAGATTAGGGGTATGTGGGTGGTGGGTTGTAATGTTGGGGGGCTTGGGTATTGTATGTTTTTTTTTACAGGCAAAAGAGCTGTATTTCTTGGGGCATGCCCCGCAAAGGGCCCTGTTCATGGCTGGTAAGGTAAAAGAGCTTTGAACTTTAGTAATTTAGAATAGGGTAGGGCATTTTTTTATTTTGGGGGTCTTTGTTATTTTATTAGGGGGCTTAGAGTAGGTGTAATTAGTTTAAAATTGTTGTAATATTTTTCTTATGTTTGTAAATATTTTTTTATTTTTTGTAACAGTTCTTTTTTATTTTTTGTACTTTAGCTAGTTTATTTAATTGTATTTATTTGTAGCAACTGTATTTAATTCATTTATTGATAGTGTAGTGTTAGGTTAATTGTAGATAATTGTAGGTAGTTTATTTAATTAATTTATTGATAGTCTAGTGTTAGGTTTAATTGTAACTTAGGTTAGGATTTCTTTTACAGGTAAATTTGTAATTATTTTAACTATTTTAGCTATTAAATAGTTCTTAACTATTTAATAGCTATTGTACATGGTTAAAATAAATACAAAGTTACCTGTAAAATAAATATTAATCCTAAAATAGCTATAATATAATTATAATTTATATTGTAGCTATATTAGGATTTATTTTACAGGTAAGTATTTAGCTTTAAATTGGAATAAATTATTTAATAAGAGTTAATTTTGTTAGATTTAAATTATATTTAACTTAGGAGGGGTGTTAGTATTAGGGTTAGACTTAGCTTTAGGGGTTCATCCATTTATTAGAATAGCGGCGAGATTCGTTCGGCAGATTAGGGGTTAATGTTTGAAGTTAGGTGTCGGCGATGTTAGGGAGGGCAGATTAGGGGTTAATACTATTTATTATAGGGTTAGTGAGGCGGATTAGGGGTTAATAACTTTATTATAGTAGCGCTCAGGTCCGGTCGGCAGATTAGGGGTTAATAAGTGTAGGCAGGTGGAGGCGACGTTGTGGGGGGCAGGTTAGGGGTTAATAAATATAATACAGGGGTCGGCGGTGTTAGGGGCAGCAGATTAGGGGTACATAAGTATAACGTAGGTGGCGGTCGGCAGATTAGGGGTTAAAAAAAAAATTTCGAGTGTCGGCGATGTGGGGGGACCTCGGTTTAGGGGTACATAGGTAGTTTATGGGTGTTAGTGTACTTTAGAGTACAGTAGTTAAGTGCTTTATAAACCGGCGTTAGCCCAGAAAGCTCTTAACTACTGACTTTTTTCCTGCGGCTGGAGTTTTGTCGTTAGATGTCTAACGCTCACTTCAGAAACGACTCTAAATACCGGAGTTATAAAAATCCCATTGAAAAGATAGGATACGCAATTTACGTAAGGGGATCTGCGGTATGGAAAAGTCGCGGCTGGAAAGTGAGCGTTAGACCCTATTTTGAGTGACTCCAAATACCGGCGGTAGCCTAAAACCAGCGTTAGGAGCCTCTAACGCTGGTTTTCACGGCTACCGCCAAACTCCAAATCTAGGCCTGTGTATCACAGTAAATGGTGAATATTTCATATAATTGCTTATCTCATCACTGAAAGGTTAGCAAGATAGGTTTGTGTGAAAATTCTAGCATATATTGTTTAGATCAGAGGTATCAAACTCAAAGTATTTGGGGGCCAATTGCCAAGTGTTCTTCTCCCATGGGGGCCGCTTGAACCAAGTGCTCCAAAACTGGATATACTAGGAAATGGAAGGGACAATTATCCAAGTAGTAGTGAAAAGTGGGAGTTGTAGCCCACAATAGACATACACAGTTGTATATTTATCTTCTGAGTACCAAGTGAAGAGATCATCTTGGAACTGTACAGCAACATAAAAAGTGACATTTACCCAACACAGTGTGTGGTAGCAGTCTACACTGGATGCTTTGTCCTTCTATTTGTCTTGTGAGTGCCTAAATAGAATAACTAGTTACACCTCTTAGAACCCTAAAAAAAAAAAAATGGACAGCCCAAAGTAAGGGCCAGATGAAACTATCTTGAGGGCCACATTTAGCCCTGGGGTCAAATTTGAGACCACTGGTTTAGATCATTGGAACAAACCTGCAAAGTTTCCCAATTGTTATACAGGTTACTCCCATGGAATTCCTATGTATTCCCTATGCGTAGATTACAAGTTCCTAACCTTTTCACTCGCGTGCTAACTGCGATCAAAGTAAAATTTTAACGCAGCCGGGTTGGCGCCTATTAGAAGTTGAAAGTTAAAAAAAGTCAGATGCGCTAACTATAGGGCTTTGGATATTGTGACTGTGTTAACTTCTTCTCCCCTTAGACTTCAATGGGGCGCATGGTTTAAAAAAAAACTAAAAAACTTATTGTTCACCCTAACCCGACAAACAGCGCTAAACCTTACAGTAGTTAGGAATATTTTACATTCCAATGTTCTTCATCTGGTGACCACTGCAAAATTATCAGTTTCTCTGGGTTTACTATTTATAGGTATAGTGGAGCAAAAAAGTATTTAGTCAGTCACCAATTGTGCAAGTTCTCCCACTTAAGAAGATGAGAGGGGCTTGTAATTTTCATCACAGGTATACCTCAACTATGAGAGACAAAATGTGGAAACAAATCCAGACAATCACATTGTCTGATTTGGAAAGAATTTATTTGCAAATTATGGTGGAAAATAAGTATTTGGTCAATATCAAAAGTTCATCTCAATACTTTGTTATATATCCTTTGTTGGCAATGACAGAGGTCAAACGTTTTCTGTAAGTCTTCACAAGGTTGTCACACACTGTTGCTGGTATGTTGGCCCATTCCTGCATGCAGATCTTCTCTAGAGCAGTGATGTTTTGGGGCTGTCGCTGGGCAACACGGACTTTCAACTCCCTCCAAAGGTTTTCTATGGGGTTGAGATCTGGAGACTGGCTAGGCCACTCCAGGACCTTGAAATGCTTCTTTTTACGAGGCCAATCCTTCGTTGCCCGGGCGGTGTGTTTGGGATCATTGTCATGCTGAAAGACCCAGACACGTTTCATCTTCAATGCCCTTGCTGATGGAAGGATGTTTGCACTCAAAATCTCACGATACATGGCCCCATTCATTCTTTCATGTACACAGATCAGTCGTCCTATTCCCTTTGCAGAGAAAAAGCCCCAAAGTATGATATTGCCACCCCCATGCTTCACAGTAGATATGGTGTACTTTGGTTGCAACTCAGCATTCTCTCTCCTCCAAACACGACGAGTTGTGTTTCTATCAAACCGTTCTACTTTGGTTTCATCTGACCATATGACATTCTCCCAATCCACTTCTGGATCATCCAAATGCTCTCTAGCATACTTCAGACGGGCCCAGACATGTACTGGCTTAAGCAGGGGGACATGTCTGGCACTGCAGGATCGGAGTCCCTGGCGGCGTAGTGTGTTACTGATGGTAGCCTTTGTTACGTTGGTCCCAGCTCTCTGCAGGTCATTCACTAGGTCCCCCGTGTGCTTCTGGGATGTTTGCTCACCGTTCTTGTGATCATTTTGACCCCACGGGGTGAGATCTTGCGTGGAGCCCCAGATTGAGGGAGATTATCAGTTGTCTTGTATGCCCTTCCATTTTCTAATTATTGCTCCCACAGTTGATTTCTTCACACCAAGCTGCTTGCCTATTGCAGATTCAGTCTTCCCAGCCTGGTGCAGGTCTACAATTTTGTTTCTGGTGTCCTTCGACAGCTCTTTGGTCTTCACCATAGTGGAATTTGGGGTGTGACTGTTTGAGGATGTGGACAGGTGTCTTTTATACTGATAAGTTCAAACAGGTGCCATTAATACAGGTAATGAGTGGAGGACAAAGGAGCCTCTTAAAGAAAAAGATACAGGTCTGTGAGAGACAGAAATCTTGCTTGTTTGTAGGTGACCAAATACTTATTTTCCACCATAATATGCAAATAAATTCTTTCAAAATCAGACAATGTGATTGTCTGGATTTGTTTCCACATTTTGTCTCTCATAGTTGAAGTAATTACAGGCCTCTCATCTTCTTAAGTGGAAGAACTTGCACAATTGGTGGCTGACTAAATACTTTTTTGCCCCACTGTATATACATATTTCTATATGTATATGTATGTATCTCTATGTTAAAGTCCTTTGCATGCCTTTTTTTTCTAACATCTGAGCCCTTATATCTTTTTTTTTATAATATTTTTTTAAATAATTTTTATTAGACAGTGTTATTATGAGTGTAACTGTACGGTGTAATGTATTTTTGAGGTGTATTGTGACACTTTTTTGTTTCGCAAAACAGTTAACCAGAGCTCTGAGGTTGCGCTATCCCAACGCGCATTAAATTCAATTATGCACAAGCAATCATGTTTACTTTTAACTTGTAATACAAACAGCAGATTAACCCGATATCGCTTGTGCGTAACTGCGCCAATCATAATCTGGCCCTATATCGTTTGACACATATGTGCTCTATAATTATACAAATAACCGGAATAAATAAGAAATAAGCTTGCTTTAGTCAGAATATAGCTGGTATAGTGCAATGTCAAAGTATCTTAATAATTCTTCTGTTAATTGTATTATCCAGGTATAAGACAATATTATTAGTACATATTGGTCCAATATTTATGTCGCTAGTGGGGAAAAAATAAATAAATATGTTCACCTTTGTAAGGCATAAATTGTATTGTAATATATTGTTAAAGGGACAGTCTAGTCAAAATTAAACTTTCATGATTCAGATAGGGGATGCAATTTTAAACAACTTTCCAATTTAGTTTTATCATCAAATTTGCTTTGGTATTCTTTATTGAAAGCTAAACCTAGGTAGGCTCAAACTCATTTTTTAGCCATTGAAGGCTGCCTCTTATCTCAGTGCATTTTGACAGCTTTTCACAGTTAGACACTGCTAGTTCATGTCTGCCATATACATAACATTGTGCTCACTCCAGTGGAGTTATTTATCATTCTCCCAATCCACTTCTGGATCATCCAAATGCTCTCTAGCATACTTCAGACGGGCCTGGACATGTACTGGCTTAAGCAGGGGGACACGTCTGGCACTGCAGGATCTGAGTCTCTGGCGGCGTAGTGCGTTACTGATGGTAGCCTTTGTTACGTTGGTCCTAGCTCTCTGCAGGTCATTCACTAGGTCCCCCCGTGCGGTTCTGGGATGTTTGCTCACCATTCTTGTGATCATTTTGACCCCACGGGGTGAGATCTTGCGTGGAGCCCCAGATCGAGGGAGATTATCAGTGGTCTTATATGTCTTCCATTTTCTAATTATTGCTCCCACAGTTGATTTCTTCACACCAAGCTGCTTGCCTATTGCAGATTCAGTCTTCCCAGCCTGGTGCAGGTCTACAATTTTGTTTCTGGTGTCCTTCGACAGCTCTTTGGTCTTCACCATAGTGGAATTTGGGGTGTGACTGTTTGAGGATGTGGACAGGTGTCTTTTATACTGATAACAAGTTCAAACAGGTGCCATTAATACAGGTAATGAGTGGAGGACAGAGGAGCCTCTTAAAGAAAAAGATACAGGTCTGTGAGAGCCAGAAATCTTGCTTGTTTGTAGGTGACCAAATACTTATTTTCCACCAGAATATGCAAATAAATTCTTTCCAAATCAGACAATATGATTGTCTGGATTTGTTTCCATTTTGTCTCTCATAGTTGAGGTATACCTATGATGAAAATTACAGGCCTCTCATCTTCTTAAGTGGGAGAACTTACACAATTGGTGGCTGACTAAATACTTTTTTGCCGAAATGTATGCGTTTCAGTAAAATTAACATTTTTGTTTTATTCTATAAACTACTGACAAAATTTCTCCCATATTCCAAAAAAAAATATTGTCATTTAGAACATTTATTTGCAGGAAATGACAACTGGTCAAAATAACAAAAAGGATGCAGTGTTTTTAGACCTTGAATAATGCAAAGAAAACAAGTTCATATTCATTTTCAAACAATAGTAACGTTTTAACTTAGCAAGTGTTCAAAAATCAACATTTGGTGGAATAACCCTGATTTTCTATTACAGCTTTAATGTATCTTGGTACGCTCTCCACCACTCTTTCGCATTGCTGATGGGTGACTTAATGCCACTTTTGGTACTAAAATTCAACCAGCTTGGCTTTGTTTGATGGCTTCTGACCATCCATTTTCTTCTTCATCACATTCCAGAGGTTTTCAATGAGGTTCAGGTTTGGAGATTGGGCTGGCCATGACAGTGCCACACCTTGATTCACCTGGCTGTGTGGCATGGAGCATTGTCCTGCTGGAAAAACCAATCCTCAGAGATGAGGAACACTATCAGAGCAGTAGCAATTTTCTTCCAGGATAACCTTGTACGTGGCTTGATTTATGCGTCCTTCCCAAAGATAAATCTGCCCAATTCCAGCTTTGCTGAAGCACCCACAGGTCAGGCAATCCAGTTTCACCTAAGAGGAGGAGCCCTGTAACATGTGAGGATTACAGATGGCCAGGCAAGCAGTTTTTTTGTCTCTCCACTTAAATGCTTTTTAAACTATATATATATATATATATATATATATATATATATATATATATATATATATATATATATATATATATATATATATATATATAGTTTCTGTGATGTAAAAAACATAATTTATGCTTACCTGATAAATTTATTTCTCTTGTAGTGTGTTCAGTCCACGGGTCATCCATTACTTATGGGATATATTCTCCTTCCCAACAGGAAGTTGCAAGAGGATCACCCAAGCAGAGCTGCTATATAGCTCCTCCCCTCACACGTCATATCCAGTCATTCGACCGAAACAAGACGAGAAAGGAGAAACTATAAGGTGCAGTGGTGACTGGAGTTATAATTTTAAAATTTAGAACCTGCCTTAAAAAGACAGGGCGGGCCGTGGACTGAACACACTACAAGAGAAATAAATTTATCAGGTAAGCATAAATTATGTTTTCTCTTGTTAAGTGTGTTCAGTCCACGGGTCATCCATTACTTATGGGATACCCATACCAAAGCTAAGTACACGGATGATGGGAGGGACAAGGCAGGAACATTAAACAGAAGGAACCACTGCCTGTAGAACCTTTCTCACAAAACCAACCTCCGAAGAAGCGAAAGTGTCAAATTTGTAAAATTTGGAAAAAGTATGAAGTAAAGACCAAGTTGCAGCCTTGCAAATCTGTTCAACAGAGGCCTCATTCTTAAAGGCCCAGGTGGAAGCCACAGCTCTAGTGGAATGAGCTGTAATTCTTTCAGGAGGCTGCTGTCCAGCAGTCTCATAGGCTAAACGTATTATGCTACGAAGCCAAAAAGAGAGAGAGAGAGGTAGCCGAAGCCTTTTGACCTCTCCTCTGTCCAGAGTAAACGACAAACAGAGAAGAAGTTTGTCTAAAATCTTTAGTTGCCTGTAAGTAGAACTTCAGAGCACGGACCACGTCTAGATTATGCAAAAGACGTTCCTTCTTTGATGAAGGATTAGGACATAATGATGGAACAACAATCTCTTGATTGATATTCCTGTTAGAAACAACCTTAGGCAAAAACCCAGGTTTAGTACGCAGTACTACCTTGTCTGAATGAAAGATCAGATAAGGAGAATCACAATGTAAGGCAGATAACTCAGAGACTCTTCGAGCCGAGGAAATAGCCATCAAAAACAAAACCTTCCAAGATAAAAGCTTAATATCAATGGAATGAAGGGGTTCAAACGGAACACCCTGAAGAACTTTAAGAACCAAGTTTAAGCTCCACGGAGGAGCAACAGCTTTAAACACAGGCTTAATTCTAGCCAAAGCCTGACAAAAGGCCTGAACGTCTGGATTCTCTGCCAGACGTTTGTGTAAAAGAATAGACAGAGCTGAAATCTGTCCCTTTAGCGAACTAGCGGATAAACCCTTTTCTAAACCCTCTTGTAGAAAAGCCAATATCCTAGGAATCCTAACCTTACTCCATGAGTAACTCTTGGATTCGCACCAATATAAAGATTTACGCCATATCTTATGGTAAATTTTTCTGGTCACAGGTTTCCGAGCCTGTATTAATGCATCAATAACCGAATCCGAAAACCCACGCTTTGATAGAATCAAGCGTTAAATTTCCAGGCAGTCAGCCTCAGAGAAATTAGGTTTGGATGGTTGAAAGGACCCTGAAGTAGAAGGTCCTGCCTCAGAGGAAGAGACCATGGTGGACAGGACGACATGTTCACTAGGTCTGCATACCAGGTCCTGCGTGGCCACGCAGGCGCTATCAGAATTACCGATGCCCTCTTCTGTTTGATCCTGGCAATCAGTCGAGGTAGCAACCGAAATGGCGGAAACACATAAGCTATGTTGAAAACCCAAGGGGCTGCTAATGCATCTACCAGCACCGCTCCCGGGTCCCTGGACCTGGATCCGTAACAAGGAAGCTTCGCGTTCTGGCGAGATGCCATGAGATCCAGATCCGGTTCGCCCCAACGACGAATCAGTTGAGCAAATACCTCCGGGTGAAGTTCCCACTCTCCCGGATGAAAATTCTGGCGACTTAGGAAATCCGCCTCCCAGTTCTCTACGCCTGGGATGTAAATCGCTGACAGGTGGCAAGAGTGAGACTCTGCCCAGCGAATAATCTTCGAGACTTCCAACATCGCTAGGGAACTCCTGGTTCCCCCTTGATGATTGATGTAAGCCACAGTCGTGATATTGTCCGACTGAAATCTGATGAACCTCAGTCTTGCTAACTGAGGCCAAGCTAGAAGAGCATTGAATATTGCTCTTAATTCTAGAATGTTTATTGGAAGGAGTTTCTCTTCCTGAGTCCATGAACCCTGAGCCTTCAGGGAATTCCAGACTGCTCCCCAGCCTAGAAGGCTGGCATCCGTTGTTACAATCGTCCAATCTGGTCTGCGAAAGGTCATTCCTTTGGACAGATGAACCGGTGACAACCACCAGAGAAGAGAATCTCTGGTCTCCTGGTCCAGATTTAGCAAAGGGGACAGATCCGAGTAATCCCCGTTCCATTGACTGAGCATGCATAGTTGCAGCGGTCTGAGATGCAGGCGCGCAAATGGCACTATGTCCATTGCCGCGACCATTAAGCCGATTACCTCCATGCACTGAGCTACTGATGGGCTTGGAATGGAATGAAGGACACGGCAAGCATTGAGAATCTTTGATAACCTGGACTCCGTCAGGTAAATCTTCATCTCTACAGAATCTATAAGAGTCCCTAGAAAAGGAACCCTTGTGAGTGGTAACAGAGAACTCTTTTCCACGTTCACTTTCCACCCATGCAACCTCAGAAATGCAAGACCTATCTCTGTATGAGACTTTGCATTCTGAAAATTTGACGCTTGTATCAGAATGTCGTCTAGGTACGGAGCCACCGCTATGCCTCGTAGTCTTAGTACCGCCAGAAGTGAGCCCAGAACCTTCGTAAAAATTCTCGGGGCCGTGGCTAACCCAAATGGAAGAGCCACAAACTGGTAATGCCTGTCTAGAAAGGCAAACCTTAGGTACCGATAATGATCTTTGTGAATCGGTATGTGAAGGTAAGCATCCTTTAAGTCCACTGTGGTCATGTATTGACCCTCTTGGATCATGGGTAGGATGGTTCGAATGGTTTCCATCCTGAACGATGGTACCCTTAGGAATTTGTTTAAGATCTTTAAGTCCAAGATTGGCCTGAAGGTTCCCTCTTTTTTTGGGAACCACAAATAGATTTAAGTAAAATCCTTGTCCCTGTTCCGATCGCGGAACTGAGTGGATCACTCCCATGATTAAGAGGTCTTGTACACATGGAACCTCCCTTGTGGAGAAGAGGTTTTGAAATCCAGAAGGTATCCCTGAGATATAATCTTTAACGTCCAGGGATCCTGCACATCTCTTGCCCAAGCCTGGGCGAAGAGAGAAAGTCTGCCCCCCACTAAATCCGTCTCCGGATAGGGGGCCCTGTCTTCATGCTGTCTTAGGGGTGGAAGAGGCTTTCTGGCCTGCTTGCCCTTGTTCCATGACTGGTTGCCTTTCCAACCCTGTCTGTAACGAGCAGTAGGTCCATCCTGTTTTGGAGCGGAGGAAGTTGATGCTGCTCCTGCCTTGAAGTTACGAAAGGCACGAAAAACAGAATTTATGTTTACCTGATAAATTTCTTTCTCCAACGGTGTGTCCGGTCCACGGCGTCATCCTTACTTGTGGGATATTCTCTTCCCCAACAGGAAATGGCAAAGAGCCCAGCAAAGCTGGTCACATGATCCCTCCTAGGCTCCGCCTACCCCAGTCATTCGACCGACGTTAAGGAGGAATATTTGCATAGGAGAAACCATATGGTACCGTGGTGACTGTAGTTAAAGAAAATAAATTATCAGACCTGATTAAAAAACCAGGGCGGGCCGTGGACCGGACACACCGTTGGAGAAAGAAATTTATCAGGTAAACATAAATTCTGTTTTCTCCAACATAGGTGTGTCCGGTCCACGGCGTCATCCTTACTTGTGGGAACCAACACCAAAGCTTTAGGACACGGATGAAGGGAGGGAGCAAATCAGGTCACCTAAATGGAAGGCACCACGGCTTGCAAAACCTTTCTCCCAAAAATAGCCTCAGAAGAAGCAAAAGTATCAAACTTGTAAAATTTGGTAAAAGTGTGCAGTGAAGACCAAGTCGCTGCCCTACATATCTGATCAACAGAAGCCTCGTTCTTGAAGGCCCATGTGGAAGCCACAGCCCTAGTGGAATGAGCTGTGATTCTTTCGGGAGGCTGCCGTCCGGCAGTCTCGTAAGCCAATCTGATGATGCTTTTAATCCAAAAAGAGAGAGAGGTAGAAGTTGCTTTTTGACCTCTCCTTTTACCTGAATAAACAACAAACAAGGAAGATGTTTGTCTAAAATCCTTTGTAGCATCTAAATAGAATTTTAGAGCGCGAACAACATCCAAATTGTGCAACAAACGTTCCTTCTTTGAAACTGGTTTTGGACACAGAGAAGGTACGATAATCTCCTGGTTGATGTTTTTGTTAGAAACAACTTTTGGAAGAAAACCAGGTTTAGTACGTAAAACCACCTTATCTGCATGGAACACCAGATAAGGAGGAGAACACTGCAGAGCAGATAATTCTGAGACTCTTCTAGCAGAAGAAATCGCAACTAAAAACAAAACTTTCCAAGATAATAACTTAATATCAACGGAATGTAAGGGTTCAAACGGAACCCCCTGAAGAACTGAAAGAACTAAATTGAGACTCCAAGGAGGAGTCAAAGGTTTGTAAACAGGCTTGATTCTAACCAGAGCCTGAACAAAGGCTTGAACATCTGGCACAGCTGCCAGCTTTTTGTGAAGTAATACCGACAAGGCAGAAATCTGTCCCTTCAGGGAACTTGCAGATAATCCTTTTTCCAATCCTTCTTGAAGGAAGGATAGAATCCTAGGAATCTTAACCTTGTCCCAAGGGAATCCTTTAGATTCACACCAACAGATATATTTTTTCCAAATTTTGTGGTAAATCTTTCTAGTCACAGGCTTTCTGGCCTGAACAAGAGTATCGATCACAGAATCTGAGAATCCTCGCTTCGATAAAATCAAGCGTTCAATCTCCAAGCAGTCAGCTGGAGTGAAACCAGATTCGGATGTTCGAACGGACCCTGAACAAGAAGGTCTCGTCTCAAAGGTAGCTTCCAAGGTGGAGCCGATGACATATTCACCAGATCTGCATACCAAGTCCTGCGTGGCCACGCAGGAGCTATCAAGATCACCGACGCCCTCTCCTGCTTGATCCTGGCTATCAGCCTGGGGATGAGAGGAAATGGCGGGAACACATAAGCTAGTTTGAAGGTCCAAGGTGCTACTAGTGCATCCACTAGAGCCGCCTTGGGATCCCTGGATCTGGCCCCGTAGCAAGGAACTTTGAAGTTCTGACGAGAGGCCATCAGATCCATGTCTGGAATGCCCCACAGGTGAGTGACTTGGGCAAAGATTTCCGGATGGAGTTCCCACTCCCCCGGATGCAATGTCTGACGACTCAGAAAATCCGCTTCCCAATTTTCCACTCCTGGGATGTGGATAGCAGACAGGTGGCAGGAGTGAGACTCCGCCCAAAGAATAATCTTGGTTACTTCTTCCATCGCTAGGGAACTCCTTGTTCCCCCCTGATGGTTGATGTACGCAACAGTCGTCATGTTGTCTGATTGAAACCGTATGAACCTGGTCCTCGCAAGCTGGGGCCAGGCCTGGAGAGCATTGAATATCGCTCTCAGTTCCAGAATATTTATCGGTAGAAGAGATTCTTCCCGAGACCAAAGACCCTGAGCTTTCAGGGATCCCCAGACCGCGCCCCAGCCTATCAGACTGGCGTCGGTCGTGACAATGACCCACTCTGGTCTGTGGAACATCATCCCTTGAGACAGATTGTCCAGGGACAGCCACCAACGGAGTGAGTCTCTGGTCCTCTGATTTACTTGTATCTTCGGAGACAAGTCTGTATAGTCCCCATTCCACTGACTGAGCATGCACAGTTGTAATGGTCTTAGATGAATGCGCGCAAAAGGAACTATGTCCATCGCCGCCACCATCAACCCGATCACTTCCATGCACTGAGCTATGGAAGGAAGAGGAACGGAATGAAGTATCCGACAAGAGTCCAGAAGCTTTGTTTTTCTGGCCTCTGTTAGAAAGATCCTCATTTCTAAGGAGTCTATAATTGTTCCCAAGAAGGGAACCCTTGTTGACGGGGATAGAGAACTCTTTTCCACGTTCACTTTCCAGCCGTGAGATCTGAGAAAGGCCAGGACAATGTCCGTGTGAGCCTTTGCTTGAGGAAGGGACGACGCTTGAATCAGAATGTCGTCCAGGTAAGGTACTACTGCAATGCCCCTTGGTCTTAGCACCGCTAGAAGGGACCCTAGTACCTTTGTGAAAATCCTTGGAGCAGTGGCTAATCCGAAAGGAAGCGCCACGAACTGGTAATGTTTGTCCAGGAATGCAAACCTTAGGAACCGATGATGTTCCTTGTGGATAGGAATATGTAGATACGCATCCTTTAAATCCACCGTGGTCATGAATTGACCTTCCTGGATGGAAGGAAGGATAGTTCGAATGGTTTCCATCTTGAACGATGGGACCTTGAGAAATTTGTTTAAGATCTTGAGATCTAGGATTGGTCTGAACGTTCCCTCTTTTTTGGGAACTATGAACAGATTGGAGTAGAACCCCATCCCTTGTTCTCTTAATGGAACAGGATGAATCACTCCCATTTTTAACAGGTCTTCTACACAATGTAAGAACGCCTGTCTTTTTATGTGGTCTGAAGACAACTGCGACCTGTGGAACCTCCCCCTTGGGGGAAGTCCCTTGAATTCCAGAAGATAACCCTGGGAGACTATTTCTAGCGCCCAAGGATCCAGAACATCTCTTGCCCAAGCCTGAAAGGCCGATCCTGAGGAAGGGCGTGGCCCTTACCCCCAGTGATATCAGAGATAATCTCTTTCAAGTCAGGACCAAACAGCGTTTTCCCCTTGAAAGGAATGTTTAGTAGCTTGTTCTTGGAAGACGCATCAGCCGACCAAGATTTCAACCAAAGCGCTCTGCGCGCCACAATAGCAAACCCAGAGTTCTTAGCCGCTAACTTAGCCAATTGCAAAGAGGCGTCTAGAGTGAAAGAATTAGCCAATTTGAGAGCATTGATTCTGTCCATAATCTCCTCATAAGGAGGAGAGTCACTATCGAGCACCTTAAGCAGTTCATCAAACCAGAAATATGCGGCAGTAGTGACAGGGACAATGCATGAAATGGGTTGTAGAAGGTAACCCTGCTGAACAAACATCTTTTTAAGCAAACCTTCTAATTTTTTATCCATAGGATCTTTGAAAGCACAACTATCCTCTATGGGAATAGTGGTGCGTTTGTTTAAAGTAGAAACCGCTCCCTCGACCTTGGGGACTGACTGCCATAAGTCCTTTCTGGGGTCGACCATAGGAAACAATTTTTTAAATATGGGGGGAGGGACGAAAGGAATACCGGGCCTTTCCCATTCTTTATTAACAATGTCCGCCACCCGCTTGGGTATAGGAAAAGCTTCTGGGAGCCCCGGCACCTCTAGGAACTTGTCCATTTTACATAGTTTCTCTGGGATGACTAAATTTTCACAATCATCCAGAGTGGATAATACCTCCTTAAGCAAAATGCGGAGATGTTCCAATTTAAATTTAAATGTAATCACATCAGATTCAGCCTGCTGAGAAATGTTCCCTAAATCAGTAATTTCTCCCTCAGACAAAACCTCCCTGGCCCCCTCAGATTGGGTTAGGGGCCCTTCAGAGATATTAATATCAGCGTCGTCATGCTCTACAGTAGCTAAAACAGAGCAGCCACGCTTACGCTGACAAGGGTTCATTTTGGCTAAAATGTTTTTGACAGAATTATCCATTACAGCCGTTAATTGTTGCATAGTAAGGAGTATTGGCGCGCTAGATGTACTAGGGGCCTCCTGAGTGGGCAAGACTCGTGTAGACGAAGGAGGGAATGATGCAGTACCATGCTTACTCCCCTCACTTGAGGAATCATCTTGGGCATCATTGTCATTATCACATAAATCACATTTATTTAAATGAATAGGAATTCTGGCTTCCCCACATTCAGAACACAGTCTATCTGGTAGTTCAGACATGTTAAACAGGCATAAACTTGATCAGAAAGTACAAAAAACGTTTTAAAATAAAACCGTTACTGTCACTTTAAATTTTAAACTGAACACACTTTATTACTGCAATTGCGAAAAAACATGAAGGAATTGTTCAAAATTCACCAAATTTTCACCACAGCGTCTTAAAGCCTTGAAAATATTGCACACCAATTTTGGAAGCTTTAACCCTTAAAATAACGGAACCGGAGCCGTTTTAAGCTTTAAACCCCTTTACAGTCCCTGGTATCTGCTTTGCTGAGACCCAACCAAACCCAAAGGGGAATACGATACCAAATGACGCCTTCAGAAGTCTTTTATAAGTATCAGAGCTCCTCTCACATGCGACTGCATGCCATGCCTCTCAAAAACAAGTGCGCAACACCGGCGCGAAAATGAGACTCTGCCTATGCTTTGGGAAAGCCCCTAAAGAATAAGGTGTCTAAAACAGTGCCTGCCGATATTATTAAATCAAAATACCCAGAATAAATGATTCCTCAAGGCTAAATAAGTGTTAATATCAATCGATTTAGCCCAAAAAAAAAAGTCTACAGTTTAAATAAGCCCTTGTGAAGCCCTTATTTACAATCGAAATAAACATGGCTTACCGGATCCCATAGGGAAAATGACAGCTTCCAGCATTACATCGTCTTGTTAGAATGTGTCATACCTCAAGCAGCAAGGGACTGCAAACTGTTCCCCCAACTGAAGTTAATTGCTCTCAACAGTCCTGTGTGGAACAGCCATGGATTTTAGTTACGGTTGCTAAAATCATTTTCCTCATACAAACAGAATTCTTCATCTCTTTTCTGTTTCTGAGTAAATAGTACGTACCAGCACTATTTGAAAATAACAAACTCTTGATTGAATAATGAAAAACTACAGTTAAACACTAAAAAACTCTAAGCCATCTCCGTGGAGATGTTGCCTGTACAACGGCAAAGAGAATGACTGGGGTAGGCGGAGCCTAGGAGGGATCATGTGACCAGCTTTGCTGGGCTCTTTGCCATTTCCTGTTGGGGAAGAGAATATCCCACAAGTAAGGATGACGCCGTGGACCGGACACACCTATGTTGGAGAAATTAGACTGTTTGGCTTTTGGTTTGGCCCTGTCCTGAGGAAGGGCGTGGCCCTTACCTCCCGTAATGTCAGCAATAATTTCCTTCAAGCCGGGCCCGAATAAGGTCTGCCCTTTGAAAGGAATGTTAAGTAGCTTAGACTTGGAAGTTACATCCGCTGACCAGGATTTAAGCCAGAGCGCTCTGCGCGCCTGTATGGCGAATCCGGAATTTTTAGCCGTAAGTTTCGTTAGATGTACTACGGCATCTGAAACAAACGCATTAGCTTGCTTAAGGGTTCTAACTCTGCGCAAAGCCTCATCCAATGGCTCTGTGCGAATCGCCTCTTCCAGAGACTCAAACCAGAATGCCGCTGCAGCCGTGACAGGCGCAATGCATGCAAGAGGCTGCAAAATAAAACCCTGTTGAACAAACATTTTCTTAAGGTAACCCTCTAATTTTTTATCCATTGGATCTGAGAAAGCACAGCTATCCTCCACCAGGATAGTGGTACGCTTGGCTAAAGTAGAAACTGCTCCCTCCACCTTAGGGACCGTCTGCCATAAGTCTCGTGTGGTGGCGTCTATAGGGAACATTTTTCTAAATATTGGGGGAGGGGAAAAAGGCACACCGGGTCTATCCCACTCCTTACTAATAATTTCTGTAAGTCTTTTTGGTATAGGAAAGACGTCAGTACACACCGGTACCGCATAGTATCTATCCAACCTACATAATTTCTCTGGGATTGCAACCGTGTCGCAATCGTTCAGAGCCGCTAATACCTCCCCCAGTAACACACGGAGGTTCTCAAGCTTAAATTTAAAATTTCTGAATCCGGTCTCCCCGGATCAGAACCGTCACCGACAGAATGAAGCTCACCGTCCTCATGTTCTGCAAATTGTGACGCAGTATCAGACATGGCTCTCGTGTCATCAGCGCGCTCTGTCCTTAACCCAGAGCTATCGCGCTTGCCCCTCAATTCGGGCATATTATATAATACTTCTTTCATAACATTAGCCATATCATGTAAAGTGATTTGTAAGGGCCTAGATGTACTAGGCGTCTCAATTCTACGCATCTCCCGAGCGGGAGACGCAGGTACTGACACGTGAGGAGAGTTAGGCGGCATAACTTCCCCCTCGTTGTCTGGTGAAAGTTTCTCTATCGGTACAGATTGACTTTTATTCAAAGCAATATCAATACAATTGGTACACATCGTTCTATTGGGCTCCACATTGGCTTTTGAACATGATGAACAAACAGTTTCCTCTGAATCAGACATGTTTAAACAGACTTAGCAATGAAACTAGCAAGCTTGGAAATCACTTTCAATAAGTTTACAAGCAATATAAAAAACGCTGCAGCGCTTTAGAAATACAGATATAATTAAAACAATTCTTAACAAGAAGTGTAAAATTAGCAGATGATTGCACCCATTAGCAAAAGGATGATTAACCCCTCAATACCCAAAACGGATAAAACGGATATCAATTAAGATTTAACGCTTTTAATCACAGTCAAGCACACTGTCACAGATCTGCTGTGACTGATTACCTCCCTCAAAATGACTTTTGCAGACCCCTGTGCTCTCTTGAGACGTCCTGGATCAAAGAGGAAGAAGCAGGAAGACTGTGCTAGAATTTTAACTGCGCAACAAGGCGCTAAAACAAGGTCCCTCCCACTCCTATCACAACAGTGGGAGCCCTGATATAACTGTTTCCATGCAGAAAATATATGTCAGCCATGTGGAAAAAAATCATGCCCAAAGAGATTTATCACCAAAGTACCTCACAAAAACGAATAACATGCCAGTAAACGTTTTATTAAAAAATAACATTTTCCAATGTCATGCAAAGTTATCACTAAGCCTGCTACCAGTCGCTACCACTGCAGATAAGGCTTAAGTATTATTTTAGTTTTAACAGTATTTTCTCAGTCAAATTCTAGTCCCTAGAAAATAACTTGACTGCGCATACATTTATCAGCCTGATACCAGTTGCCACTACTGCATTTAAGGCTGTACTTACATCATACGGTAACAGCAGTATTTTCTTAGTCAATTCCATTCCCAGAAAATAAAATACTGCACATACCTCATTTGCGGAGGACCCCGCATGCTATTCCCAGTTTCTGAAGTTACCCCACTCCTCAGAATGTCGAGAACAGCCAGTGGATCTTAGTTACGCCTGCTAAGATCATAGAAAAAAAACGCAGGCAGTTTCTTCTTCCAAATACTGCCTGAGATAGAAAACAGCACACTCCGGTGCCATTTAAAATAACAAACTTTTGATTGAAGAATAGTTAAGTAAAAACTCCAGCTCCTCTCGCGACCTCCTTCTTTGTTGAGGGTTGCAAGAGAATGACTGGGTATGACATGTGAGGGGAGGAGCTATATAGCAGCTCTGCTTGGGTGATCCTCTTGCAACTTCCTGTTGGGAAGGAGAATATAACCCATAAGTAATGGATGACCCGTGGACTGAACACACTTAACAAGAGAAAAATGAGACAAAGATAAATCATTTCAGAACTTTTCCACCTTTAATGTGACCTATAAACTGTACAACTCAATTGAAAAACAAACTGAAATCTTTTATGTAGAGGGAAGAAACATAAAAATAATATGGTTGCATAAGTGTGCACACCCTTAAACTAATACTTTGTTGAAGCACCTTTTGATTTTATTACAGCACTCTGTATTTTTGGGTATGAGTCTATCAGCATGGCACATTTCGACTTGGCAAGATTTGCCCACTCTTCTTTGCAAAAACACTCCAAATTTGTCAGATTGCAAGGGCATCTCCTGTGCACAGCCCTCTTCATATAACCCCACAGATTTTCAATCGGATTAAGGTCTGGGCTCTGGCTGGGCCATTCAAAAACTTTAATCTTCTTCTGGTGAAGCCATTCCTTTGTTGATTTGAATGTATGCTTTGGGTCGTTGTCATGCTGAAAGATGAAGTTCCTCTTCATGTTCAGCTTCCTAGCAGAAGCCTGAAGATTTTGTGCCAATATTGACTGGTATTTGGAACTGTTCATAATTCCCTCTAGCTTAACTAAGGCCCCAGTTCCAGCTGAAGAAAAACAGCCTTAAAGCATGATGCTGTCACCACCATGCTTCACTGTGGGTATGGTGTTCTTTTGGCGATGTGCAGTGTTTTTGCGCCAAACATATCTTTTGGAATTATGGCCAAAAAGTTCAACCTTGGGTTTCATCAGACCATAACACCTTTTCCCACATGCTTTTGGGAGACTTCAGATGTGCTTTTGCAAAATGTAGCCTGGCTTGGATGTTTTTCTTCGTAAGAAAAGGCTTTATTCTTGCCACTCTACCCCATAGCCCAGACATATAAAGAATACGTGAGATTGTTGTCACATGTACCACACCGCCAGTACTTGCCAGATATTCTTGCAGCTCCTCTAATGTTGCTGTAGGCCTCTTGGTAGCCTCCCAGACCAGTTTTCTTCTCGTCTTTTCCTCAATTTTGGAGGGACGTCCGGTTCTTGGTAATGTCACTGTTGTGCTATATTTTCTCCACTTGATGATGACTGTCTTTACTGTGTTCCATGGTATATCTAATGCCTTGGAAATTCTTTTGTACCCTTCTCCTGACTGATACCTTTTAACAATGAGATCCCTCTGATGCTTTGGAAGCTCTCTGTGGACCATGGCTTTTGCGGTGGGATGCGACTAAGAAAATATCAGGAAAGACCAACTAGAGCAGCTGAACTTTATTTGGGGTTAATCAGAGGCACTTTAAATGATGGTATGTGTATGCTGACTCCTATTTAACATGATTTTGAATGTGATTGCTTAATTCTGAACACAGCTACATCCCCAGTTATAAGGGTGTGCACACTTATGCAACCACATTATTTTAAGGGTTTTTTTGCTTACTTCCCTCCACCTTAAAGATTTCAGTTTGTTTTTCAATTGAGTTGTGTAGTTTATAGGTCACATTAAAGGTGGAAAAAGTTCTGAAATGATTTATATTTGTCTCATTTTTTACATCACAGAAACCTGACATTTTAACAGGGGTGTGTAGACTTTTTATATCCACTGTGTTTGTATGTGTGTGTGTAAATGTATGTATACATTCCAATGTTCTTCATCTGGTGACCACTGCAAAATTATCAGTTTCTCTGGGTTTACTATTTATAGGTACAGTGGAGCAAAAAAGTATTTAGTCAGTCACCAATACATACACATACATATGTTTTATGATAATATGATACTACTTTGAATTATTTTAAAATAAATATATATTTTAACCTATATATTTTTTGCCGCTGTCTATTTTAATACAACACACCCTCTCACGGAGAACACGAAACGTTGACTGACTGACTGAATTAATGAATTATTAATAAAATTTGTGTTAATTAAGTCCTGTGTGTGCCTCTTCTCTACACGAACGTTTCTGCCTATCTACTATAGAGTGCACCCAGACAACTCAACTTACAGTGAGTGCTTGGATACCACAACTAGAATATATATATATATATATATATATATATATATATATATATATATATATATATATATATATATATATATACATACATATATACACACACACACACATATATATATATATATATATATATATAAAATGGTAAGAAAAAAGTGCGCCGACTCACAGTAGATGAATGCTGCATAACAGTTTATTGGCAGTCCAAAATAGTAACAGGTTACTGAGGTACACAGTCAGGATCGCCTGACTGTGTACCTCAGTAACCGGTTACTATTTTGGAATAAAATACAATTATCTAAAGTACAAAAAAAAAAAAACACTAAATTACAGAATATAATAAAAAAATTACAAGATTTTTAAACTAATTACACATAATTTAATCCCCCTAACAAAATAAATAAAACAACTTAAAATAAAAAAGCCCTACCCTACACTAAATTACAAATAGCCCTTAAAAGTAATCAGCTCTTTTACATGAAAAAAAAATTACAATCCCCCAACATTAAAACCCATCACCCACACAACCAACCCTACTCTAAAACCCACCCAATCCCCCCTTAAAAAAAAAACTTACACTGGCAGAGCTTCGCCGTGCTGGAGCATGGACGCAGTGTGATTGAGCTCCGGAGCTGTTGGGCCTTATTAGGCATTTAAACTGGCATTTTTATAAGCTAATGTGGCCATAATTATTTTCAACTTCAACCTCTAGCTAGCTGGCCTTAATATTGGGCTTAATCACGGGCATAGTGGAATTTGACGACGGAGCCGAGGGCTGCATGGGCAGAGGACGCGGCTGCCATCTTGCCGCCTATCAGAAGTGCTTCCTTTCCTACGAGCCTGCTCGGATCCATCAACGCAGAAGCCAGGGGTAGACATCTCTCTTACCTTGTTCCCTGTGAGCGACCTGGTCCCTGTCTCTGCGAGTGATTGGCAGCCGGCGGCGTGATACACTGAGCAGTATAGGAGATCCGGACTCATCCCTGCAAACCACGTGGATACCGCAGGTATCATATTTACTCACGCAGTTATATACCCATAACATAGAGGCTTCAAGGGGTTCCCCAGAAGTCATAGTGGGACAGCTGACTTTATTATATCAGACTGGGACATTGGGTCTACAGCCTCTCCACCAGAGTTGTTACTGAGGCCTTCAGGGGTAACAGATCCTCCCTAGACTTGTTGCCTGGTATTGGCTTGCTCAGGAATTTGTCTTTTTGGTCACATTACACTTACAATCCACAACAAGACAACGTTCTGTTTGTTGTGTGAGGCTATTCCATCAAATCTTTTTGCTACCCCACAGAACACTACTTTCAGCTACTTTATTATACCTCCACCGTTCATAATCTTTTGAGTAAGAGACAAGCATTTTTCTTCAATTCACGATCCTTTATCTGTGCCATTTTCAACTATATTATGGCAAGCAAGAAAGGTAACAAGCCTGAAAAACAAAGTAAACTACATCAGATGGGGCCATCAGTCTCATCCTTTTTCCAACCACAAGAAGCAGCAGGCCTAGACACTATGCAATCCCTTGATACAACCCCTGCTAATCCTGTCCCTGTTAATGTACAGGATCCTCTGCAATCTATTCAATCTCAGATTGCTAGCCTCCTGTCTAAATCTGATAAAGAATCTTAAAAAAAATTCATAAAGGAAGAAATTAAAGACCTTAAGAAGGACCTTAATGATTTAGGTTCTAGAATGGAATTCCTAGGAGGGCCAAGACCACCTTAACAATATGGTTAGCTCAAACTCCCAACAATCGTCTATTCATGCTTCAAAATCTAAATGATAAAATAGAGGACATCGAAAATAGAGGGCGGAGGAACAATCTGCGACTGAGAGGGATCCCTGAGGAGATCTCTCAGGATCAACTCAGGGCTTACGTTACTGAACTTTTTCACTTTCTCCTCTTCCTCAATCCCCTACTCTACAAAATGATGACATCCAAAGAATCCATAGAGCCCTCAGACCTCCTGCTCCCCCAGGGATGTTATTCTCAGATTTCTAAAATATACTACCAAGGAGGAGATGTGGCAGTCTTCAAGAACCAGGCGATCAATCCAATTTTGCAACCACACTTTACAGATTTATCAAGACCTCTGCCCTCAAACAATTCAACACAGAAGAGAGGTTCGCTTTATAACCAAAGTCCTTCAAGAAAACAACATAAGATATCGTTGGTGTTTCCCATTCAGCCTAATTATTTCATTTAACGGAGGCCAAGTTATTTACAAAAGCTTCTCTGACCTAGACGACATTTCTAAGAAACTTAACCTTTCTTTTGACCCACCACCTGAAAAGATTATAGGCCTCCCTCCTCGGATGGATCATTCAGAAGAGGGGACATCAAGACACCAAAGACTGGTCTGGTCGAAAGTGGCATCTAAGAGGCGCAAGACAGGCCTGTCCTCATCAGCTGCAGATTCCTGAAAATTCTAGCCACCCCTTTTTTTTGAGAGTTGTTGACAAGCTCTTACTTTAAACATGGGACATTTCAGCCTCAGGCCAACATTCCTAGGAACAGTCCTCCGCTGTGCCGCTCCAGTGGTATTGTATGAACATTTAACATTTTTGTTTATATACGTACTCTTTTGTTCTTTTGCTTTAATATGTCCAATTGAGTTCTATTTCATTTTCACTAGAATGCCATGCTTTCAGACATTTAACTTTTGATTGCCATAAAAGGTTACCCGACATCATTCTACCCCCCGAATGGTGTACTCTCAGACCCTTTTGCACACTACTTGTTGTAAAAGTTCATATTTTTATTTATCTTATTGCCCCAGAATCTCCCTGTAGGTGGATACTATTATCCATTAGATAGGACTACATTCCTACATATCTTCTCGGCCTATAAAAGTCTAATTTCTACCATAAGCATTAACTATGGCAGTTCATCTTAGGTTTCTTAAACTATTGTCCCATAACGTTAAGGGGCTAAATATTCCCCAAAAGAGATCCCAGGCCCTGAGAGATTACCAAAGACTCAAATGTGATATTATTCGACTTCAGGAGACTCATTTTAGGAAGGGCAAAGAACCTTTGCAGTCCCTTCGAAAGTTTGGCCAGGTGTTCCTATCCTCACATTCCACAAAACATAATGGAGTAGGAATTTTAATTCGTAAACAGATCCCTTTTCATATTACTAATATTTTCAAAGATAGAGAAGGCAGATCAGTTGTGATAACTGGTCGACTTTTCAATAAAGTTATTACTATCGCTAATATTTACGCCTCCCAACTCCGGTCCTGCTCAGTTTTTCCTCCAATCCTGCAATATAATTTCCGAACTCGCTAGGGGCAGTCTGATTATGGGGGGAGACTTTAACTTAGCTTTTGATCCCAACTTAGACTGTTCATCAGGAACATCCTCTATACCCCAGAAAACGCTAAAACTAATTAAATCCCACATATCAAAACTAAACGTCCACGATGCCTGGAGAATTCACCACCCCCTGGTTAAAGATTATACGTTTTATTCTTATCCCCATCAAAGTTATTCTCGCATTGACTACCTGATGATAGATGTCACTAGTTTAGCCTTGGTCCAGTCCACTAATATCCTGCCCATGACCTGGTCCGACCATGCCATGATTTGCTGCTCACTGAATTGGCCCACTTCTCAGAGACAAGAACGTACATGGAGACTAGATGAATCGTTACTGTCTGACCCAATGACTAAGATACAAATCCATGACAAACTTAAATCTTATTTCTTGACAAATTCCACCCCCAATGTTTCTCCTCTCCATGTGTGGGAAGCACATAAGTGCGTTATCAGAGGGGAATTAATAGCGATCAAAGCAGATAAAAACAGGCAGAACTCCCTGGTACTTAAAAATTTCCCAAAAAACCATCCCAAAGCCCATTCACTACTTGAACATATAAAACACAAACAAAGCCAGTTGGCCCTCCTTTTAGGTTTGGAAGCCAAGCGCAGAGCCCTTTTCCTTAGGAGGAGATTCTACGAGGGGGGAAATAGACAGGGCAAACTGTTGGCACGATTGTTACGAAATAAGTCTTCTAGAGGATATATTATAAGGGTAGGACCTGGTCCCCATCTACTGATATCGCAAACAATTTCAAATCCTATTACGAGGATCTTTATAATTTGGACAGAAAATCCACCCCACCTTCCCCCGTAGATATTACTGACTACCTGGCTTCACTCCAACTCCCCTCAGTGACGGCGGACCAAAAATCTGATTTGGAATCTCCCTTCACAAGAACTCCAGAAAGCCATCCTCTCCTTTCCACCCGGCAAGGCTCCGGGCCCAGACGGTTTTGGCCATTCATACTACTCTAAATTCATTGACATTCTTGCCCCTCACCTCTTGGCACATTTTTCTGACATTGACTATAATAAATCCTTTCCCCCCCCCCCAATCCCTCCAAGCTCATATCTCTGTAATTCCGAAACCAAATAAGTCCCCCGACCTTATCCCCAATTATAGACCGATTTCTCTGTTAAACACAGACATTAAAAATTTTGCCAAAATGATAGCTATTAGACTAAATCAACATCTACCATACCTTATCCACCAAGACCAGGTTGGATTTGTCCCTTTTAGGGAGGCAAAGGACAATACGGTCCGTAATCTCCACCTCCTATGGCACTCTAAAAAGCAGGGCCTTCCCGCAATATGGCTTTCAACCGACGCAGAGAAGGCCTTTGACCGAGTTAGGTGGTCCTTCCTTAGGGCTGCCCTACAAACTATGGGTCTGGGGAGGCTCATGCTCCACAGAATTTTTGCTCTCTATAATAAACCTAGCGCTCAAATCGCCTTAAACGGTATTCTTTGCCTTTCTGATATCGAATGGCACCAGACAGGGGTGCCCCCAGTCCCCACTACTATTTGTTTGTCTCTTGGAGACTTTTGCTGCCAAAATTAGACAAAACCCAGATATTAAGGGTATAACGATTGGAGACGAGACCTAGAAATTATCCCCCTTTGTGGACGACGTGCTGTTTTTCCCTTACTACTCCTGACAGGTCGATTCCCATCCTCTTAGAGGAACTATCGCTTTTTAATAGATTGACTAACTTCCTCATTAATCACTCTAAATCTGAATTTCTAGGGGTTTCATTGCCATATGCCCTTGCCCAACAAATTGAATTATCTTGCCCCTTCCGCCGATGCAAAACCTTCCTATGGTACCTGGGCATTTACCTTACTGATGATTTGGAGTCAGTTTATAACTTAAACTATGTTCCTCTTAAAGTATCTTTGGAGCGTGAGCTTTCTTTCTGGCACTATAGACATCTTTCTTGGATTGGCAGAATTTGATAAAAAATGACAGCCTTCCCCAGCCTTTTATATGTATTTCAAGCCCTTCCTGTCCCTCTCCCCCCTCGTTTCCTCATGAATATTCAGCAGTTATTCAATTCTTTTATATGGAAAGGTGGGCACTCCAGAATTAATAAAAAGATAATGTTATCTCCCCGAATTCATGGTGGCCTGGGGGTCCCTAATTTAGAACTGTATAGATCCGCTATTTATATTCAAAGAATTCTTGACTGGAGGGTACATAAGACACAGAAAAGGTGGATTCACCTTGAGAAACACTTACATAAAGACCTAAACCTACACTCCAATTGCTGGTCCCCCGTTTTGAAAACATAATTAAAACTATTGATAACCCAATCATCAGGGAGACCCCAATTCAGTGGGAGAGAGCAAACTGAATAAACCCATATCTCTCTTCCAGACCTCCGCTTACCTCGCTGATACATAACCCTGAATTCTCCTTGACCGACCTGGGGACTCATATTCCTGATCCCAACCCTTATCCTGACGTTGCTGTGCATCACCTTTCAGAGAGGGAGCACCTACATTCACACTCAAAACTCCAGGAGTTGAACTTTAGTTGGGCCCATAACTGGTTTAATTATAGGAGAGTACACCACTATATCACATCCCATAAACACCACCATAACATGCTTAGACCCATGACTAAGTTGGAGACATTGTTGTCATCCCCTATCTAAGATTTATTCAGTTTTAACTCAGCCTCCCCCTGGTAGTCTGCCTAGCCCTATTGAGTCTTGGGTAAGGGAACTAGGAGTTATCATTCTCCCTCATACAGCATCCTCTATATTTACAAACACTAAATCGTCCTCTTCATCAGCAGCACTGTTGGAGATGAACTATAAAATTTACATAAATTTTACCCCACAACTGGGAACCGTTGCTGGGGCTGTGGACATGTGGGAAGTGGCATGGGCCACGTGGTGGTGGTGTAACAGCATAAACTTTTTCTGGAGGGCCCTTATAGGTGAGATTGAGAAGATTTTCCAGTTATTATTACCCTTAGACCCGCTAATATTTCTTCTGAACAAGCATATCAAGCTTCCCTCCAAGGCCCACAGTATCCTGTTCTGCATATTTACAAATAGCGCTAAATCTCTTATCGCTAAAAACTGGAAATCCCAGGATCCCCCTGATATTACATTGTGGAGAAATAAGGTTACTGACCTTATCGAACTAGAGGAATATAGATCCTTTCGATTAGACACTAAAGACCTTTTTATTATTGCCCAAGATATGTGGACCCAATATGTAAAATCAGTTTGAGACCAACCTTCACTTGCGTAATACTAAAATATCTATTATTCTGTCCTACTCCTCTGTGGAGACAAAGACTTATTGCCAGTTACATATATATGTCTTTATACACTCTTCTTCATCTATCTGGATGGTACAGCATTTTGACCTAGATGGCCAACTATTTATGTTTTACTTAATTTTTAGGTTGTTCTTACATTTTATAAGAGATTAGTTACTATTGTTAGACAAAAATTATCTTATTGTAATGTTAATGAAAAATGTGTTCTTGCATTGTCGATTAGACTATGTATTTTTTTGAAACTCTCTCAATAAAAAAAAACTTGGATTAAAAAAAAACTAACACTAACCCCCTAAAGATCACCTTACCGGGTGACCTCTTCACCCAATCGGGCCGAAGTCCTCAACGAAGCCGGGAGAAGTCTTCATCCAAGCCGGGCAAAGTGGTCGCCAGACGGGCAGAAGTCTTCATCCAGACGGCATCTTCTATTTTCATCCATCCGGCGCAGAGCGGGTCCATCTTCAAGACATCCGTCGCGGAGCATCCTCTTCTTCCGACGGCTAAACACAGAATGAAGGTTCCTTTAAATGACGTCATCCAAGATGGCGTCCCTTCAATTCCGATTGGCTGATAGAATGCTATCAGCAATCGGAATTAAGGTAGAAAAAAATCCTATTGGTTGATGCAATCAGCCAATAGGATTGAAGTTCAATCCTATTGGCTGATCCAAACAGCCAATAGGATTGAGCTGTCATTCAATTGGCTGTTCCAACCAGCCAATAGAATGCCAGTTCAATCCTATTGGCTGATTGGCTGAGTGGTGGGTTTTAATGTGGGGGGGGGGGATTGTAATTTATTTATTTTTTCAGGTAAAAGAGCAGATTACTTTGGGGCAATGCCCCGCAAAAGGCCCTTTTATGGGCTATTTGTAATTTAGTGTAGGGTAGGGCTTTTTTTTTATTTTGTTAGGGGGATTAGATTAGTTGTAATTAGTTTAAAAATCTTGTAATTTCTTTATTTTCTGTAATTTAGAGGGTTTTTTCTTTAGATAATTTTATTTAATTGTAATTAATTGTATTTAATTTAGGTAATTAATTTAATTGTAGTGTAGTGTTAGGTGTAATTGTAACTTAGGTTAGGTTTTATTTTACAGGTAAATGTGTCTTTATTTTAAATAGATAGTTATTAAATAGTTAATAACTATTTAATAACTATTGTACCTAGTTAAAATAAATACAAAGTTGCCTGTAAAATAAAAATAAACCCTAAGCTAGCTACAATGTAACTATTAGTTCTATTGTAGCTAGCTTAGGGTTTATTTTATAGGCAAGTATTTAGTTTTAAATAGGAATTATTTAGTTAATTGTAGTAATTTTATTTAGATTTATTTAAATTATATTTAAGTTAGGGGGGGGTTAGGGTTAGACTTAGGTTTAGGGGTTAATAACTTTATTATAGTGGCAGCGACATTGGGGACGGCAGATTAGGGGTTAATAAATATAATGTAGGTGTCGGCGATGTTGGGGGCAGCAGATTAGGGGTTCATAAGTATAATGTAGGTGGCGGCGGTGTCGGGAGCGGCAGATTAGGGGTTAATAAATGTAAGATTAGGGGTGTTTAGACTCGGGGTTCATGTTAGGTGTAGACATAAATGTATTTTCCCCATAGGAATCAATGGGGCTGCGTTAGGAGCTTTACGCTGCTTTTTTGCAGGTGTTAAGTTTTTTTTTTGCCGGCTCTCCCCCATTGATTCCTATGGGGAAATCGTGCACAAGCACGTTTAGTCAGCTCACCGCTAACGTAAGCAGCGCTGGTATTGAGGTGAGATGTGGAGCAAAATTTTGCTCTACGATCACTTTTTTTTGCGGTTAACGCCGGGTTTGTAAAAACCAGTAATACCAGCGCTGTCTGTAAGTGAGCGGTGAGCATAAACTGCTTGTTAGCACTGCACAGCTTCTAACGCAAAACTCGTAATCTAGGTGTGAGTGCTGTAATAAAATCAAAAGTTGCTTCAACAAAGTATTAGTTTAAGGGTGTGCACACTTATTTTTACTTCCCTTCACATAAAAGATTTCAGTTTGTTTTTCAATTGAGATGCATAGTTCATAGGTCACATTAAAGGTGGAAAAAGTTCTGAAATGATTTAACTTTATCTCATTTTTTTTACATCACAGAAACCTGCCATTTTAACAGGGGTGTGTAGACTTTTTATATCCACTGTGTGTGTGTATATATATATATTTTTGAAGGCGCTCTCATTTTCTTTACACACACATACATATACACAGTCACACACACAAACAGTACTGTGCAAAGGTCTTAGACCATTAAATTTGTTGATTTAGCAATGGTATAAAAACATAATTTATGCTTACCTGATAAATTTATTTCTCTTGTAGTGTGTTCAGTCCACGGGTCATCCATTACTTATGGGATATATTCTCCTTCCCAACAGGAAGTTGCAAGAGGATCACCCAAGCAGAGCTGCTATATAGCTCCTCCCCTCACATGTCATATCCAGTCATTCGACCGAAACAAGACGAGAAAGGAGAAACTATAAGGTGCAGTGGTGACTGAAGTTATAATTTTAAAATTTAGAACCTGCCTTAAAAAGACAGGGGGGGCCGTGGACTGAACACATAAATTATGTTTTCTCTTGTTAAGTGTGTTCAGTCCACGGGTCATCCATTACTTATGGGATACCCATACCAAAGCTAAGTACACGGATGATGGGAGGGACAAGGCAGGAACATTAAACAGAAGGAACCACTGCCTGTAGAACCTTTCTCCCAAAACCGGCCTCCGAAGAAGCGAAAGTGTCAAATTTGTAAAATTTGGAAAAGGTATGAAGTGAAGACCAAGTTGCAGCCTTGCAAATCTGTTCAACAGAGGCCTCATTCTTAAAGGCCCAGGTGGAAGCCACAGCTCTAGTGGAATGAGCTGTAATTCTTTCAGGAGGCTGCTGTCCAGCAGTCTCATAGGCTAAACGTATTATGCTACGAAGCCAAAAAGAGAGAGAGGTAGCCGAAGCCTTTTGACCTTTCCTCTGTCCAGAGTAAACGTCAAACAGAGAAGAAGTTTGTCTAAAAGCCTTAGTTGCCTGTAAGTAGAACTTCAGAGCACGGACCACGTCTAGATTATGCAAAAGACGTTCCTTCTTTGAAGAAGGATTAGGACATAATGATGGAACAACAATCTCTTGATTGATATTCCTGTTAGAAACAACCTTTGGCAAAAACCCAGGTTTAGTACGCAGTACTACCTTGTCTGAATGAAAGATCAGATAAGGAGAATCACAATGTAAGGCAGATAACTGTCATATCACAGTAATTCTCAATCTCTATACTTCATGTTTTCCACGTTTCACTGTCCCTTTAAACATAATATCACATGACCGTTATGCCTTTATAAGCCCTCCTCTCTAATTCATCGATGCTTGGTAATTTGATTCACATGAGGAGTGATTACAACTTTCAAGAAGCTCTCTCCATTTTCGTCAAGTTGTTTTCTAACTTTATATCTGCAAAGTTCTCTTCAATCACAGGACAGCATACTTCATTCTGAAACGCTAACTGACATACAGCGTGTCTGCAGTAGTTCGGCGTCTGACGTCATCAGCACTCCGGGAGTCAGTGTCGCAGCTCCTCTCTGTTGCCGGATTCTACACTGCTTCTCAGGACAACTGAATTGCTAGCAAGCAAAGTCTTCACAAGTACACGCTGGTCATGAAGTGTTGGGTATCGTACTAAACATAAAGTTATTGCTGAAGTTACGCTATTTTCATATGTTCCTAAGACTGTATATACTAACAAATCAAGCTTATACATATACGTTACTAATGGAAAGTGTGCATGTTTAACATCTTCTGCATATATCCTGGTTATTTCTGCATACAATACACTGCCATAACAATTCTGCTGCATTCATAAATAAGGTTGCATATGAACTTTACTAACCTGAACATTTAAGCATCGTACCTGAGTGATAAGCTACAATCTATTTAAAGAGATACTAACAGAGCTTCAATTACATAAAGTTATAATTTATTCTATATCTAAAGAGATTATCTATTGTTTAGCAAATGCTATTATATTACTTAGGAGAGTATTAGCACATTCACATTATTGTGCATATCTCCAGCAACTAAAGATAGTTGTTATTTACTTTTGACCTAAACAGGTCACCCTCAGTCAATGAGCAGAATAAGGTTCCTAGTTTATCAAGGTACCTAGGTTTGGTGTGAGACTGAGTGGAGTAGATACAACTGGGTTCATATTAATTATATAATAAATCCTCACAATAACTCAGAGACTCTTCGAGCCGAGGAAATAGCCATCAAAAACAAAACTTTCCAAGATAAAAGCTTAATATCAATGGAATGAAGGGGTTCAAACGGAACACCCTGAAGAACTTTAAGAACCAAGTTTAAGCTCCACGGAGGAGCAACAGCTTTAAACACAGGCTTAATTCTAGCCAAAGCCTGACAAAAGGCCTGGACGTCTGGATTCTCTGCCAGACGTTTGTGTAAAAGAATAGACAGAGCTGAAATCTGTCCCTTTAGCGAACTAGCGGATAAACCCTTTTCTAAACCCTCTTGTAGAAAAGCCAATATCCTAGGAATCCTAACCTTACTCCATGAGTAACTCTTGGATTCACACCAATATAAATATTTACGCCATATCTTATGGTAAATTTTTCTGGTCACAGGTTTCCGAGCCTGTATTAATGTATCAATAACCGAATCCGAAAACCCACGCTTTGATAGAATCAAGCGTTCAATTTCCAGGCAGTCAGCCTCAGAGAAATTAGGTTTGGATGGGTGAAAGGACCCTGAATTAGAAGGTCCTGCCTCAGAGGAAGAGACCATGGTGGACAGGACGACATGTCCACTAGGTCTGCATACCAGGTCCTGCGTGGCCACGCAGGCGCTATCAGAATTACCGATGCCCTCTCCTGTTTGATCCTGGCAATCAGTCGAGGTAGCAACGGAAATAGTGGAAACACATAAGCTATGTTGAAAACCCAAGGGGCTGCTAATGCATCTACAAGCACCGCTCCCGGGTCCCTGGACCTGGATCCGTAACAAGGAAGCTTCGCGTTCTGGCGAGATGCCATGAGATCCAGATCCGGTTTGCCCCAACGACGAATCGGTTGAGCAAATACCTCCGGGTGAAGTTCCCACTCTCCCGGATGAAAAGTCTGGCGACTTAGGAAATCCGCCTCCCAGTTCTCTACACCCGGGATGTAAATCGCTGACAGGTGGCAAGAGTGAGACTCTGCCCAGCGAATTATCTTCGAGACTTCCAACATCGCTAGGGAACTCCTGGTTCCCCCTTGATGAGTGATGTAAGCCACAGTCGTGATATTGTCCTACTGAAATCTGATAAACCTCAGTTTTGCTAACTGAGGCCAAGCTAGAAGAGCATTGAATATTGCTCTTAATTCTAGAATGTTTATTGGAAGGAGTTTCTCCTCCTGAGTCCACGATCCCTGAGCCTTCAGGGAATTCCAGACTGCTCCCCAGCCTAGAAGGCTGGCATCCGTTGTTACAATCGTCCAATCTGGTCTGCGAAAGGTCATTCCTTTGGACAGATGAACCGGTGACAACCACCAGAGAAGAGAATCTCTGGTCTCCTGGTCCAGATTTAGCAAAGGGGACAGATCTGAGTAATCCCCGTTCCATTGACTGAGCATGCATAGTTGCAGCGGTCTGAGATGCAGGCGCGCAAATGGCACTATGTCCATTGCCGCGACCATTAAGCCGATTACCTCCATGCACTGAGCTACTGATGAGCTTGGAACGGAATGAAGGATACGGCAAGCATTGAGAATCTTTGATAACCTGGACTCCGTCAGGTAAATCTTCATCTCTACAGAATCTATAAGAGTCCCTAGAAAAGGAACCCTTGTGAGTGGTAACAGAGAACTCTTTTCCACGTTCACTTTCCACCCATGCAACCTCAGAAATGCTAGAACTATCTCTGTATGAGACTTTGCATTCTGAAAACTTGACGCTTGTATCAGAATGTCGTCTAGGTACGGGGCCACCGCTATGCCTCGTGGTCTTAGTACCGCCAGAAGTGAGCCCAGAACCTTCGTAAAAATTCTCGGGGCCGTGGCTAACCCGAAGGGAAGAGCCACAAACTGGTAATGCCTGTCTAGAAAGGCAAACCTTAGGTACCGATAATGATCTTTGTGAATCGGTATATGAAGGTAAGCATCCTTTAAGTCCACTGTGGTCATATATTGACCCTCTTGGATCATGGGTAGGATGGTTCGAATGGTTTCCATCTTGAACGATGGTACCCTTAGGAATTTGTTTAAGATCTTTAAATCCAAGATTGGTCTGAAGGTTCCCTCTTTTTTTGGGAACCACAAATAGATTTGAGTAAAATCCTTGTCCCTGTTCCGATCGCGGAACTGAGTGGATCACTCCCATGATTAAGAGGTCTTGTACACATTGTAGAAATGCCTCTCTCTTTACTAGGTTTGTTGATAACCTCGAAAGATGGAACCTCCCTTGTGGAGGAGAGGTTTTGAAATCCAGAAGGTATCCCTGAGATATAATCTTTAACGTCCAGGGATCCTGCACATCTCTTGCCCAAGCCTGGGCGAAGAGAGAAAGTCTGCCCCCCACTAAATCCGTCTCCGGATAGGGGGCCCTGTCTTCATGCTGTCTTAGGGGCGGGAGTAGGCTTTCTGGCCTGCTTGCCCTTGTTCCATGACTGGTTGCCTTTCCAACCCTGTCTGTAACGAGCAGTAGTTCCTTCCTGTTTTGGAGCAGAGGAAGTCGATGCTGCTCCTGCCTTGAAGTTACGAAAGGCACGAAAATTAGACTGTTTGGCCTTTGGTTTGGCCCTGTCCTGAGGAAGGGCGTGGCCCTTACCTCCCGTAATGTCAGAAATAATTTCCTTCAAGCCGGGCCCGAATAAGGTCTGCCCTTTGAAAGGAATGTTAAGTAGCTTAGACTTGGAAGTTACATCCGCTGACCAGGATTTAAGCCAGAGCGCTCTGCGCGCCTGTATGGCGAATCCGGAATTTTTAGCCGTAAGTTTGGTTAGATGTACTACGGCATCTGAAACAAACGCATTAGCTTGCTTAAGGGTTCTAACTTTGCTCAAAGCCTCATCAAATGGCTCTGTGCGAATCGCCTCTTCCAGAGACTCAAACCAGAATGCCGCTGCAGCCGTGACAGGCGCAATGCATGCAAGAGGCTGCAAAATAAAACCCTGTTGAACAAACATCTTCTTAAGATAACCCTCTAATTTTTTATCCATTGGATCTGAGAAAGCACAGCTATCCTCCACCGGGATAGTGGTACGCTTGGCTAACGTAGAAAACATAATTTATGCTTACCTGATAAATTCCTTTCTTCTGTTGTGTGATCAGTCCACGGGTCATCATTACTTCTGGGATATAACTCCTCCCCAACAGGAAATGCAAGAGGATTCACCCAGCAGAGCTGCACATAGCTCCTCCCCTCTACGTCAGTCCCAGTCATTCGACCAAGAATCAACGAGAAAGGAGTAACCAAGGGTGAAGTGGTGACTGGAGTATAATTTAAAAGATATTTACCTGCCTTAAAACAGGGCGGGCCGTGGACTGATCACACAACAGAAGAAAGGAATTTATCAGGTAAGCATAAATTATGTTTTCTTCTGTTATGTGTGATCAGTCCACGGGTCATCATTACTTCTGGGATACCAATACCAAAGCAAAAGTACACGGATGACGGGAGGGATAGGCAGGCTCATTATACAGAAGGAACCACTGCCTGAAGAACCTTTCTCCCAAAAATAGCCTCCGAAGAAGCAAAAGTGTCAAATTTGTAAAATTTGGAAAAAGTATGAAGCGAAGACCAAGTTGCAGCCTTGCAAATCTGTTCAACAGAGGCCTCATTCTTAAAGGCCCAAGTGGAAGCCACAGCTCTAGTGGAGTGAGCTGTAATTCTTTCAGGAGGCTGCTGTCCAGCAGTCTCATAGGCTAAACGTATTATGCTACGAAGCCAAAAAGAGAGAGAGGTAGCAGAAGCTTTTTGACCTCTCCTCTGTCCAGAATAAACGACAAACAGGGAAGAAGTTTGGCGAAAATCTTTAGTTGCCTGCAAGTAGAACTTGAGGGCACGAACTACATCCAGATTGTGTAGAAGACGTTCCTTCTTTGAAGAAGGATTTGGACACAAGGATGGAACAACAATCTCTTGATTGATATTCCTGTTAGTGACTACCTTAGGTAAGAACCCAGGTTTAGTACGCAGAACTACCTTGTCTGAGTGAAAAATCAGATAAGGAGAATCACAATGTAAGGCTGATAACTCAGAGACTCTTCGAGCCGAGGAAATAGCCATTAAAAACAGAACTTTCCAAGATAACAATTTTATATCAATGGAATGAAGGGGTTCAAACGGAACACCCTGTAAAACGTTAAGAACTAAGTTTAAGCTCCATGGCGGAGCAACAGCTTTAAACACAGGCTTGATCCTAGCTAAAGCCTGACAAAAGGCCTGGACGTCTGGATTTTCTGACAGACGCCTGTGTAACAAGATGGACAGAGCTGAAATCTGTCCCTTTAATGAACTAGCTGATAGACCCTTTTCTAAACCTTCTTGTAGAAAGGACAATATCCTAGCGATCCTAACCTTACTCCAAGAGTAACCTTTGGATTCGCACCAGTATAGGTATTTACGCCATATTTTATGGTAAATCCTTCTGGTAACAGGCTTCCTAGCCTGTATCAGGGTATCAATAACCGACTCAGAAAAACCACGTTTTGATAAAATCAAGCGTTCAATTTCCAAGCAGTCAGCTTCAGAGAAGTTAGATTTTGATGTTTGAATGGACCCTGTATCAGAAGGTCCTGTCTTAGAGGTAGAGACCAAGGCGGACAGGATGACATGTCCACTAGATCTGCATACCAAGTCCTGCGTGGCCATGCAGGCGCTATTAGAATCACTGATGCTCTCTCCTGTTTGATTTTGGCAATCAATCGAGGAAGCAGCGGGAAGGGTGGGAACACATAAGCCATCCCGAAGTTCCAAGGTGCTGTCAAAGCATCTATCAGAACCGCTCCCGGATCCCTGGATCTGGACCCGTAGAGAGGAAGTTTGGCGTTCTGGCGAGACGCCATGAGATCTATCTCTGGTTTGCCCCAACGTCGAAGTATTTGGGCAAAGACCTCCGGATGAAGTTCCCACTCCCCCGGATGAAAAGTCTGGCGACTCAAGAAATCCGCCTCCCAGTTCTCCACTCCCGGGATGTGGATTGCTGATAGGTGGCAAGAGTGAGACTCTGCCCAGCGAATTATCTTTGATACTTCCATCATTGCTAGGGAGCTTCTTGTCCCTCCCTGATGGTTGATGTAAGCTACAGTCGTGATGTTGTCCGACTGAAACCTGATGAACCCCCGAGTTGTTAATTGGGGCCAAGCCAGAAGGGCATTGAGAACTGCTCTCAATTCCAGGATGTTTATTGGAAGGAGACTCTCCTCCTGATTCCATAGTCCCTGAGCCTTCAGAGAATTCCAGACAGCGCCCCAACCTAGTAGGCTGGCGTCTGTTGTTACAATTGTCCATTCTGGCCTGCTGAATGGCATCCCCCTGGACAGGTGTGGCCGATAAAGCCACCATAGAAGAGAATTTCTGGTCTCTTGATTCAGATTCAGAGTAGGGGACAAATCTGAGTAATCCCCATTCCACTGACTTAGCATGCACAATTGCAGCGGTCTGAGGTGTAGGCGTGCAAAAGGTACTATGTCCATTGCCGCTACCATTAAGCCGATCACCTCCATGCATTGAGCTACTGACGGGTGTTGAATGGAATGAAGGACACGGCATGCATTTTGAAGTTTTGTTAACCTGTCTTCTGTCAGGTAAATCTTCATTTCTACAGAATCTATAAGAGTCCCCAAGAATGGAACTCTTGTGAGAGGAAAAAGAGAACTCTTCTTTTCGTTCACTTTCCATCCATGCGACCTTAGAAATGCCAGAACTAACTCTGTATGAGACTTGGCAGTTTGAAAGCTTGAAGCTTGTATTAGAATGTCGTCTAGGTACGGAGCTACCGAAATCCCTCGCGGTCTTAGTACCGCCAAAAGGGCACCCAGAACCTTTGTGAAGATTCTTGGAGCCGTAGCCAATCCGAATGGAAGAGCTACAAACTGGTAGTGCCTGTCTAAGAAGGCAAACCTTAGATACCGGTGATGATCTTTGTGAATCGGTATGTGAAGGTAAGCATCTTTTAAATCCACTGTGGTCATGTACTGACCCTTTTGGATCATGGGTAAGATTGTCCGAATAGTTTCCATTTTGAACGATGGAACTCTTAGGAATTTGTTTAGAATCTTTAAATCTAAGATTGGCCTGAAAGTTCCCTCTTTTTTGGGAACCACAAACAGGTTTGAGTAGAACCCTTGTCCTTGTTCCGACCGCGGAACCGGATGGATCACTCCCATTAATAACAGATCTTGTACACAGCGTAGAAACGCTTCTTTCTTTATCTGGTTTGTTGACAACCTTGACAGATGAAATCTCCCTCTTGGGGGAGATAATTTGAAGTCTAGAAGGTATCCCTGAGATATGATCTCTAGCGCCCAGGGATCCTGAACATCTCTTGCCCAGGCCTGGGCGAAGAGAGAAAGTCTGCCCCCCACTAGATCCGGTCCCGGATCGGGGGCTCTCGGTTCATGCTGTCTTTGGGGCAGCAGCAGGTTTCCTGGCCTGCTTGCTCTTGTTCCAGGACTGGTTAGGCTTCCAGCCTTGCCTGTAACGAGCAACAGCTCCCTCCTGTTTTGGTGCAGTGGAGGTTGATGCTGCTCCTGTTTTGAAATTCCGAAAGGGACGAAAATTAGACTGTCTAGCCTTAGCTTTGGCTTTGTCTTGAGGTAGGGCGTGGCCCTTACCTCCTGTAATGTCAGCGATAATTTCTTTCAAACCGGGCCCAAATAAAGACTGCCCCTTGAAAGGTATATTAAGTAATTTGGACTTAGAAGTAACATCAGCTGACCAGGATTTTAGCCACAGCGCCCTACGTGCCTGTATGGCGAATCCTGAGTTCTTAGCCGTAAGTTTGGTTAAATGTACTACGGCCTCCGAAATGAATGAATTAGCTAGTTTAAGGACTCTAAGCCTGTCCGTAATGTCGTCTAGCGTAGATGAACTAAGGTTCTCTTCCAGAGACTCAATCCAAAATGCTGCCGCAGCCGTAATCGGCGCGATACATGCAAGGGGTTGCAATATAAAACCTTGTTGAACAAACATTTTCTTAAGGTAACCCTCTAATTTTTTATCCATTGGATCTGAAAAAGCACAGCTATCCTCCACCGGGATAGTGGTACGCTTAGCTAAAGTAGAAACTGCTCCCTCCACCTTAGGGACCGTTTGCCATAAGTCCCGAGTGGTGGTGTCTATTGGAAACATCTTTCTAAATATTGGAGGGGGTGAGAACGGCACACCGGGTCTATCCCACTCCTTAGTAACAATTTCAGTTAGTCTCTTAGGTATAGGAAAAACGTCAGTACTCGCCGGTACCGCAAAGTATTTATCCAACCTACACAGTTTCTCTGGTATTGCAACGGTGTTACAATCATTGAGAGCTGCTAAGACCTCCCCTAGTAATACACGGAGGTTCTCCAATTTAAATTTAAAATTTGAAATATCTGAATCCAATCTGTTTGGATCAGAACCGTCACCTACAGAATGAAGCTCTCCGTCCTCATGCTCTGCAAGCTGTGACGCAGTATCAGACATGGCCCTAGTATTGTCAGCGCACTCTGTTCTCACCCCAGAGTGATCACGCTTGCCTCTTAGTTCTGGTAATTTAGACAAAACTTCAGTCATAACAGTAGCCATATCTTGTAATGTTATCTGTAATGGCCGCCCAGATGTACTAGGCGCCATAATATCACGCACCTCCCGGGCGGGAGATGCAGGTACTGCCGCGTGAGGCGAGTTAGTCGGCATAACTCTCCCCTCGCTGTTTGGTGAAATTTGTTCAAATTGTACAGATTGACTTTTATTTAAAGTAGCATCAATACAGTTAGTACATAAATTTCTATTGGGCTCCACCTTGGCATTGGAACAAATGACACAGATATCTTCCTCTGAGTCAGACATGTTTAACACACTAGCAATAAACTTGCAACTTGGTTATAATCTTTTTTAGCAAAAACGTACTGTGCCTCAAAGAGGTACTAAACGATTAAATGACAGTTGAAATAATGAACTGAAAAATAGTTATAGCATCAAACTTTAACAACACAACTTTTAGCAAAGGTTTGTTCCCATTAGAAAAATAACAATAATTAAATTTGACATAAAAATTACAGAGCAACGTTTTTATTCACAGTCAATATAAAATTCTCACAGCTCTGCTGAGAGAATCTACCTCCCTCTAACGAAGTTTGAAGACCCCTGAGATCTGTCAGAGATGAACCGGATCATGCAGGAAATATAAGAGTAACTGACTGGAATTTTTTGATGCGTAGCAAAGAGCGCCAAAAACGGCCCCTCCCCCTCACACACAGCAGTGAAGAGAAACGAAACTGTCATAATTAACACCAAACAACTGCCAAGTGGAAAATAATGCCCAAATATTTATTCACTCAGTACCTCAGAAATGTAAACGATTCTACATTCCAGCAAAAACGTTTAACATGATAAATACTTATTAAAAAGATTAGTGACTTTTAACAGAGTAGTTCCGGTGAAATACCATCCCCAGAATACTGAAGTGTATACATACATGTCATTATAACGGTATGGCAGGATTTTCTCATCAATTCCATTCAGAAAATAAAAACTGCTACATACCTCAATGCAGATTCATCTGCCCGCTGTCCCCTGATCTGAAGCTTTTACCTCCCTCAGATGGCCGAGAACAGCAATATGATCTTAACTACTCCGGTTAAAATCATAGTAAAAAACTCTGGTAGATTCTTCCTCAAACTCTGCCAGAGAAGTAATAACACGCTCCGGTGCTATTGTAAAATAACAAACTTTTGATTGAAGTCATAAAAACTAAGTATAATCACCATAGTCCTCTCACACATCCTATCTAGTCGTTGGGTGCAAGAGAATGACTGGGACTGACGTAGAGGGGAGGAGCTATGTGCAGCTCTGCTGGGTGAATCCTCTTGCATTTCCTGTTGGGGAGGAGTTATATCCCAGAAGTAATGATGACCCGTGGACTGATCACACATAACAGAAGAAACTGCTCCCTCCACCTTAGGGACCGCCTGCCATAAGTCTCGTGTGGTGGCGTCTATAGGGAACATTTTTCTAAATATTGGGGGAGGGGAAAAAGGCACACCGGGTCTATCCCACTCCTTACTAATAATTTCTGTAAGTCTTTTTGGTATAGGAAAGACGTCAGTACACACCGGTACCGCATAGTATCTATCCAACCTACACAATTTCTCTGGAATTGCCACCGTGTCGCAATCATTCAGAGCCGCTAATACCTCCCCTAGTAACACACAGAGGTTCTCAAGATCAGAACCGTCACCGACAGAATGAAGCTCACCGTCCTCATGTTCTGCAAATTGTGACGCAGTATCAGACATGGCTCTCGTGTCATCAGCGCGCTCTGTCCTTAACCCAGAGCTATCGCGTTTGCCCCTTAATTCAGGCATATTATATAATACTTCTTTCATAACATTAGCCATATCATGTAAAGTGATTTGTAAGGGCCTAGATGTACTTGGCGTCTCAATCCTACGCATCTCCCGAGCGGGAGACGCAGGTACTGACACGTGAGGAGAGTTAGGCGGCATAACTTCCCCCTCGTTGTCTGGTGATAGTTTCTTTATCGGTACGGATTGACTTTTATTCAAAGCAATATCAATACAATTGGTACACATCGTTCTATTGGGCTCCACATTGGCTTTTGAACATGACGAACAAACAGTTTCCTCTGAATCAGACATGTTTAAACAGACTTAGCAATGAAACTAGCAAGCTTGGAAATCACTTTCAATAAGTTTACAAGCAATATAAAAAACGCTGCAGCGCTTCAAAAATACAGATATAATTAAACAATTCTTAACAAGAAGTGTATTATTAGCAGAGGATTGCACCCATTAGCAAAAGGATGATTAACCCCTCAATACCCAAAACGGATAAAACTGATATCAATTAAGATTTAACGCTTTTAATCACAGTCAGCACACTGTCACAGATCTGCTGTGACTGATTACCTCCCTCACAAATGAATTTTGCAGACCCCTGAGCTCTCTAGAGACGTCCTGGATCAAGGAGGAAGAAGCAGGAAGACTGTGCTAGAATTTTAACTGCGCAACAAGGCGCCAAAACAAGGTCCCTCCCACTCCTATCACAACAGTGGGAGCCCTGATATAACGGTTTCCATGCAGAAAAATATGTTAGCCATGTGGAAAAAAATCATGCCCAAAGAGATTTATCACCAAAGTACCTCACAAAAACGAATAACATGCCAGTAAACGTTTTATTAAAAAGCAACATTTTCCAATGTCATGCAAAGTTATCACTAAGCCTGCTACCAGTCACTACCACTGCAGATAAGGCTTAAGTATTATTTCAGTTTTAACAGTATTTTCCCAGTCAAATTCTAGTCCCTAGAAAATAACTCGACTGCGCATACATTTATCAGCCTGATACCAGTTGCCACTACTGCATTTAAGGCTGTACTTACATCATACGGTAACAGCAGTATTTTCTTAGTCAATTCCATTCCCAGAAAATAAAGTACTGCACATACCTCATTTGCGGAGGACCCCGCATGCTATTCCCAGTTTCTGAAGTTACCCCACTCCTCAGAATGTCGAGAACAGACAGTGGATCTTAGTTACGCCTGCTAAGATCATAGAAAAAACGCAGGCAGTTTCGTCTTCCAAATACTGCCTGAGATAGAAAAACAGCACACTCCGGTGCCATTTAAAATAAACTTTTGATTGAAGAATAGATAAGTAAAAACTCCAGCTCCTCTCGCGACCTCCTTCTTTGTTGAGGGTTGCAAGAGAATGACTGGATATGACATGTGAGGGGAGGAGCTATATAGCAGCTCTGCTTGGGTGATCCTCTTGCAACTTCCTGTTGGGAAGGAGAATATATCCCATAAGTAATGGATGACCCGTGGACTGAACACACTTAACAAGAGAAAACCATATGTAATTATTTCTCTGTATCTATTAGAATACAACCAGAAAATACATATTTGTATGCAATATTAAAAAACAGAAAAAACAGCTTCTACAGGCTAAAGTGGTAAATATTTAGTGTGACCTTCCCTTACACTTGAGCAATAGCAGGAACCTGGCTCTTGAAAACCTAAATGGAACCCACATTAATGTGATTGCCAACACCTGTATTTGTCCTACTATTTCATGTCAAAATGACTGCTGTGAAAAAGGTCTATTAAACCAGGTTTGTGCAAGACATTTTTGAGCATTACATACACATGTGGTATGAGTTTAATTCATTGGAAGCTTGCTAATAAGACTTTCATTTACATTACATTCCAAATGCCAAAGATCACAGATTTTTACAGACGTAAAATTATAGTTGTGCATAGTTATAAAGAAATTTTAAAAATCAGGAGAAATCAAGGACAAAAAAAAAAAAAACTGGAAAAACTTTCAAAATCTGATGAGAAGTTCCTCAGAGTTTCTTCTTTTAGAGACCAGAAGAAGTTTTGTTTTTATTTAATATTTTTTGTACATATTTCCCGTATTTTCTGTTTGTATCTTAATAAAGAGATAAAATAAAAATAAATATGGATGGTCATATTAAAACTTTGCTAAAACAACAAATCTAATGGTTGCTTAAGACCTTTGCACAGTACTGTATCTACATACACACTAGCTTATCGCATCCCGCACTAACATTAGCGCATCACTTGTAATCTAGCCCTATGTATGCAATGGCAATTGTTAATGAAGAACAAATATATATCTCAAAATTTCAAGTCCTAAGCTACCAGCCAGCCCAAAATGTTACTCGCCACTTTTGATCCCACACACAAATATTTGTAGACAATCGCTCACTAACTTTCACTCGCCACTGTTAAATTTTCACTTGCCAATGGCTAGTGGAAATTTTGAGGTTTGTGTGTGTGTGTGTTTTTGTGTGTATACACACACACGGCTCAAAATTTTCAAGTCTTAAGATACTAGCCAGGACAAAATGTTACTTGCCACTTCTAATCCCACCCACTACTTCACCCCCTCTTTGCATATGTTTAGCTATTGTGCAACTTTCTGTAAAATATTTTTTTTATTTTATACCATAACAAATTAAATAATAGCGCTGCAGAATCTTTTGGCGCTCTACAAATAACCGATAATAATACATACAGTAATAAATTAAGAAAAATAAGTTTATAGCAGCTAGAAAAATCAACTAGAGGTACTGGGGAAGACAACAGCTGGATACAAAAATAAAGTTCTTGAACATAGAGAGTGCTGACAGTCATAGAAGGTCTGGAGATTATATATATATATATATTCCATATAAAGGAAATGTGACAGCACCACAGTACAAAATTCTTCTTTAAAAAGGTGAAAAATGTTCTTTATTAGGATATAGCAACCATAAAAGCGATGTTTCGGACCTACATGGTCCTTAATCATGCATAGCTAAAAAACAATTAAACAGACATTTAAAAAGGGTATCTGGACCAATTAGGTTTCAATGCTAATTGGTTTAACTCATACCTATCCAGGTTTTACAAACTACATTATAATAGTGACCTCTAGTGGTGCCAGAATATATACCATGTTATAAAATTATTAAAACAAATACAAATCATAATCCCTATTCAGACCATGGGGATGTAATGTATTTAAACGCTTAATCCACCATACCTCTTTATGTTTCAATTTTAGTTCCCTATTACCCCCTCTTCTATGGTTGGGGATATGGTCAATTACTTGGATTTTCTAATGTTTCCATTTTTTTTGGATAAAATTCTTTTTCCTTTTGTTAAACAACAAAAATCTTTTATTAAAGATACAAATGATTTTTTGACAAAACTTACAGGGGTTGAAGTAGAGGAGACATGGTTAATCTTTTCACTAGATGTGGTAAATCTATATACCTCTATCCCCCATGAGGCTGGTCTAATGACTATAAAAAAAAAATTGAATGACAGCACACTATATAATCTATCCCAGATTAATTTTGTTGTGATATTGTAACTACAGTATTTCCTTTTCCAAGACACTTACTACATGCAAAAAACATAATTTATGCAAGAACTTACCTGATAAATTCATTTCTTTCATATTAGCAAGAGTCCATGAGCTAGTGACGTATGGGATATACATTCCTACCAGGAGGGGCAAAGTTTCCCAAACCTCAAAATGCCTATAAATACACCCCTCACCACACCCACAAATCAGTTTAACGAATAGCCAAGAAGTGGGGTGATAAGAAAAAAGTGCGAAAGCATAAAAAATAAGGAATTGGAATAATTGTGCTTTATACAAAAAAATCATAACCACCACAAAAAAGGGTGGGCCTCATGGACTCTTGCTAATATGAAAGAAATGAATTTATCAGGTAAGTTCTTACATAAATTATGTTTTCTTTCATGTAATTAGCAAGAGTCCATGAGCTAGTGACGTATGGGATAATGAATACCCAAGATGTGGATCTTCCACGCAAGAGTCACTAGAGAGGGAGGGATAAAATAAAGACAGCCAATTCCGCTGAAAAATAATCCACACCCAAAGCAAAGTTTAAATCTCATAATGAAAAAAAAACTGAAATTATAAGCAGAAGAATCAAACTGAAACAGCTGCCTGAAGTACTTTTCTACCAAAGACTGCTTCTGAAGAAGAAAACACATCAAAATGGTAGAATTTAGTAAAAGTATGCAAAGAAGACCAAGTTGCTGCTTTGCAAATCTGATCAACCGAAGCTTCATTCCTAAATGCCCAGGAAGTAGAGACTGACCTAGTTGAATGAGCTGTAATCCTTTGAGGCGGAGTTCTACCCGACTCAACATAAGCATGATGAATCAAAGACTTTAACCAAGATGCCAAAGAAATGGCAGAAGCCTTCTGACCTTTCCTAGAACCAGAAAAGATAACAAATAGACTAGAAGTCTTTCGGAAATCTTTAGTAGATTCAACATAATATTTCAAAGCTCTAACTACATCCAAAGAATGCAACGATCTTTCCTTAGAGTTCTTAGGATTAGGACACAATGAAGGAACTACAATTTCTCTACTAATGTTGTTAGAATTCACAACCTTAGGTAAAAATTTAAATGAAGTTCGCAAAACCGCCTTATCCTGATGAAAAATCAGAAAAGGAGACTCACACGAAAGAGCAGATAATTCAGAAACTCTTCTAACAGAAGATATGGCCAAAAGAAACAAAACTTTCCAAGAAAGTAATTTAATATCCAGCGAATGCATAGGTTCAAACGGAGGAGCTTGAAGAGCCCCTAGAACCAAATTCAAACTCCAAGGAGGAGAGATTGACTTAATGACAGGTTTTATACGAACCAAAGCCTGTACAAAACAATGAATATCAGGAATATTAGCAATCTTTCTGTGAAAAAGAACAGAAAGAGCAGAGATTTGTCCTTTCAAGGAACTTGCAGACAAACCTTTATCCAAACCATCCTGAAGAAACTGTAAAATTGTAGGAATTATAAAAGAATGCCAAGAAAAATTATGAGAAGAACACCAAGAAATGTAAGTCTTCCAGACTCGATAATATATCTTCCTAGATACAGATTTACGAGCCTGCAACATAGTATTAATTACGGAGTCAGAGAAACCTCTATGACTGAGAATCAAGCGTTCAATCTCCATACCTTCAAATTTAAGGATTTGAGATCCTGATGGAAAAAAGAACCTTGCGATAGAAGGTCTGGTCTTAACGGAAGAGTCCACGGTTGGCAAGTAGCCATCCGGACAAGATCCGCATACCAAAACTTGTGAGGCCATGCTGGAGCCACCAGCAGAACAGACGAACGCTCCTTTAAAATCTTGGAAATCACTCTTGGAAGAAGAACTAGAGGCGGAAAGATATAGGCAGGATGATACTTCCAAGGAAGTGACAATGCATCCACTGCTTCCGCCTGAGGATCCCTGGATCTGGACAGATACCTGGAAAGCTTCTTGTTTAGATGAGAAGCCATCAGATCTATTTCTGGAAGTCCCCATCCATATTTGAACAATCTGAAGAAATACCTCTGGGTGAAGAGACCACTCGCCCGGATGTAATGTCTGGCGACTGAGATAATCCGCTTCCCAATTGTCTATACCTGGGATATGAACCGCAGAAATTATACAGGAGCTGGATTCCGCCCAAACAAGTATTCGAGATACTTCTTTCATAGCAAGAGGACTGTGAGTCCCTCCTTGATGATTGACATATGCCACGGTTGTGACAATGTCCGTCTGAAAACAAATGAATGACTCTCTCTTTAGAAGAGGCCATGACTGAAGAGCTCTGAAAATCGCACGGAGTTCCAAAATGTTGATTGGTAATCTCGCCTCCTGAGATTCCCAAACCACTTGAGCTGTCAGAGACCCCCATACAGCTCCCCAACCTGTCAGACTTGCATCTGTTGAGATCACAGTCCAGGTCGGAAGAACAAAAGAAGCCCCCTGAACTAAACGACCACGTCAGAGAGTGTCGTACAATCGGTTTTAAAGATATTAATTGAGATATCTTTGTATAATCCCTGCACCACTGGTTCAGCATACAGAGCTGAAGAGGTCGCATGTGAAAACGAGCAAAGGGGATCGCGTCCGATGCAGCAGTCATAAGACCTAGAATTTCCATGCATAAGGCTACCGAAGGGGAATGATTGAGACTGAAGGTTTCGACAAGCTGAAACCAATTTCAGACGTCTCTTGTCCGTCAGCGACAGAGTCATGGACACTGAATCTATCTGGAAACCTAAAAAGGTTACCCTTTTCTGAGGAGTCAACAAACTCTTTGGTAAATTGATCCTCCAACCATGTTCTCAAAGAAACGATACAAGTTGATTCGTATGAGATTCTGCTAAAAGTGAAGACTGAGCAAGTACCAAGATATCGTCCAAATAAGGAAATACCACAATACCCTGTTTTCTGATTACAGACAGAAGGGCACCGAGAACCTTTGTAAAAATCCTTGGAGCTGTTGCTAGGCCAAACGGCAGAGCCACAAACTGGTAATGCTTGTCTAGGAAAGAGAATCTCAGAAACTGAAAGTGATCTGGATGAATCGGAATATGCAGATATGCATCTTGTAAATCTATTGTGGACATATAATGCCCTTGCTGAACAAAAGGCAGAATAGTCCTTATAGTTACCATTTTGAATGTTGGTATCCTTACATAACGATTCAATATTTTTAAATCCAGAACTGGTCTGAAGGAATTCTCCTTCTTTGGTACAATGAAGAGATTTGAGTAAAACCCCAGCCCCTGTTCCAGAACTGGAACTGGCACAATTACTCCAGCTAACTCTAGATCTGAAACACATTTCAGAAATGCTTGAGCCTTCACTGGATTTATTGGGACACGGGAAAGAAAAAATCTTCTTGCAGGAGGCCTCATCTTGAAGCCTATTCTGTACCCTTGTGAAACAATGTTCTGAATCCAAAGATTGTGAATCGAATTGATCCAAATTTCTTTGAAAAAACGTAATCTGCCCCCTACCAGCTGGGCTGGAATGAGGGCCGCACCTTCATGTGGACTTGGGAGCTGGCTTTGGCTTTCTAAAGGGCTTGGATTTATTCCAGACTGGAGATGGTTTCCAAACGGATACTGTTCCTGTAGGGGAAGGATCAGGCTTTCGTTCCTTATGACGAAAGGAACGAAAACTATTAGCAGACCTAAATTTACCTTTAGATTTTTTATCCTGTGGTAAAAAAGTTCCTTTCCCCCCAGTAACAGTTGAAATAATAGAATCCAACTGTGAACCAAATAATTTATTACCCTGGAAAGAAAGGGAAAGCAAAGTTGACTTAGAAGACATATCAGCATTCCAAGTGTTAAGCCATAAAGCTCTTCTAGCTAAAATAGCTAAAGACATATACCTGACATCAACCCTAATGATATCAAAGATGGCATCACAAATAAAGTTATTAGCATGTTGAAGAAGATTAACAATGCTATGAGTATTATGATCTGTTACTTGTTGCGCTAAAGCTTCTAACCAGAAAGTTGAAGCTGCAGCAACATCCGCCAAAGATATAGCAGGTCTAAGAAGATTACCTGAACATAAGTAAGCAATAGTAGTACGCTTAGCAAGAGTAGAGATAGCCCCATCAACCTTAGGGATTTTGTCCCAAAACTCTAATCTGTCAGATGGCACAGGATATAATTGCTTAAACCGTTTAGAAGAAGTAAATGAATTACCCAGATTATTCCATTCCCTGGAAATTACTTCAGAAATAGCATCAGAGACGGGAAAAACTTCCGGAATAACTACAGGAGGTTTAAAAACCGTATTCAAACGTTTAGATTTAGTATCAAGAGGACCAGACTCCTCTATTTCTAATGCAATTAAGACTTCTTTAATCAAAGAACGAATAAATTCCATTTTAAATAAATAAGATTTATCAGTATCAATCTCTGAAACAGAACCGTCTGAACCAGAACAATCAGTATCAGAAACAGAATCAGAATGATGATGTTCGTTTAAAAAGTCATCTGAAACATGAGAAGTTTTAAAAGACCTTTTACGTTTACTGGAAGAAGGAATAACAGACATAGCCTTCTTAATAGATTTAGAAACAAAATCTCTTATGTTAACAGGGACACCCTGAATATTAGATGTTGATGGAACAGCAACAGGTAATGGAACATTACTAAAGGAAATATTATCTGCATTAGAAAGTTTGTCATGACATTCATCACAAACAACAGCCGGAGGAACAGTTACCACAAGTTTACAACAAATACACTTAACTTTGGTAGATCCAGCATCAGGCAGCGATTTTCCAGAAGTAGCTTCTGATTCAGGGTCAAGCTGAGACATCTTGCAATATGTAATAGAAAAAACAACATATAAAGCAAAATTGATCAAATTCCTTAAATGACTGTTTCAGGAATGGGAAAAAATGCCAATGAACCAGCTTCTAGCAACCAGAAGCAAATAAATAATGAGACTTAAATATTGTGGAGACAATAATGACGCCCATATTTTTTAGCGCCAAAAAAGACGCCCACATTAATTGGCGCCTAAATGCTTTTGGCGCCAAAAATGACGCCACATCCGGTAACGCCGACACTTTTGGCGCAAAAACGTCAAAAATGACAACTTCCGGCGACAAGTACAACGCCGGAAATGACACAGAAATTTTTTGCGCCAAAAAAGTCCGCGCCAAAAATGACGCAATAAAATGAAGCATTTTCAGCCCCCGCGAGCCTAACAGCCCACAGGAAAAAAAGTCAAATTTTAAGGTAAGAAAAATTGGTTAATTCATATGCATTTATCCCAAATATGAAACTGACTGTCTGAAATAAGGAACGTTGAACATCCTGAATCAAGGCAAATAAATGTTTAAACACATATATTTAGAACTTTATATAAAAGTGCCCAACCATAGCTTAGAGTGTCACAAAATAAGACTTACTTACCCCAGGACACTCATCTACATGTAGTAGAAAGCCAAACCAGTACTGAAACGAGAATCAGTAGAGGTAATGGTATATATAAGAGTATATCGTCGATCTGAAAAGGGAGGTAAGAGATGAATCTCTACGACCGATAACAGAGAACCTATGAAATAGACCCCGTAGAATGAGATCATTGATTTCAAATAGGCAATACTCTCTTCACATCCCTCTGACATTCACTGCACACTGAGAGGAAAACCGGGCTCCAGCCTGCTGCGAAGCGCATATCAACATAGAATCTAGCACAAACTTACTTCACCACCTGAATTGTGGGTGTGGTGAGGGGTGTATTTATAGGCATTTTGAGGTTTGGGAAACTTTGCCCCTCCTGGTAAGAATGTATATCCCATACGTCACTAGCTCATGGACTCTTGCTAATTACATGAAAGAAACAGGGAACAGCTATGGGCTTCAATGTAGCCCCCTCATATGCCAATTTGTTCATGAGTGGCTTTGAGAACAAATTTGTCTATGGTAATCAGCCATTCATCAGCTGCTGTAAGCTGTGGCTAAGATATAATGACGATATCTTTGGCATATGGGGGGGCTTCATTGGAGTCTTTATTACAGTTTGTTGAAGATATGAATGCCTCTATGGTGGGCATTAGATTCACACTTCCATATTCTACACAACAGGTTAATTTTTTGGATACCACAGTGTACAAACATGGTAGCAAGCTAAGCACTGATCTTTATACAGAAACACTTAGTTGAGATACGAAAGTTTCCATCCTGAGACTGTATTTAAATCCATACCTAGGAGTCAGCTACTCCGTACAAGGAGAATAGTTAAGGATCAGGGGATATTGCCAGAAAGATTAAAATCTATGGGCAATAAATTTATTCAAAGAGGCTACCCAAGGGAAACCATTAATAAGAGCATCCAGGAATTAGATGAAAGACAAACCAAAAAACAAAGTATAATGAAGTATAATGGTTCAAATAGATTGTTTTTTTCTATGGAATACAGCAAAAGAGCAATGATGTCTTTAAAATAGTGAGGAAATACTGGCACTTATTGTCGAAATATAATCCAGAAGTTGATTCTTTTAGATTGCCCCCTATGCCATCATACAGAAGGGTAAAAAACCTTAGGGACAATATTGTCAAAGCAGATGTAGGCACAATTAAATCCCCCGGTATTAATTACTTGACCACACCGAATAAGGGTTGTTATCCTTGTCTTCATTGTGCACAGTGCAATTCAATTATTAAAGGAAAATTCTTGGCACAAAATGACAAAAGGAAACAATATACCATTAATGGATTATATACATGTCAGACCAATTATGTAATTTATTTACTTAAATGCCCATGTGGTCTTTGTTATATTGGCGAGACCGCCCAGGCCGCCAGGGATAGATTTAGCCAACACAAAGCTTCTATTAAATCAAATGATTCATCACTTCCAGTATCTGCACATTTCACACATATGGGACATACAGTCAGCTAACTTCGTTTCCAAGTAATTGACCATATCACCAACCATAGAAGAGGTAGTAATAGGGAACTAAAATTGAAACAAAAAGAGGTATGGTGGATTAAGCGTTTAAATACATTACATCCCCATGGTCTGAATAGAGATTATGATTTGTATTTGTTTTTATAATTTTATAACATGGTATATATTCTGGCACCACTAGAGGTCACTATTATAATGTAGTTTGTAAAACCTGGATAGGTATGAGTTAAACCAATTAGCATTGAAAACTGAAACCTGATTGGTCCAGATACCCTTTTTAAATGTCTGTTTAATTGTTTTTTAGCTATGCATGATTAAGGACCATGTAGGTCCGAAACGTTGCTTTTATGGTTGCTATATCCTAATAAGAACATTTTTCACCTTTAAAGAAGAATTTTGTACTGTGGTGCTGTCACATTTTCTTTATATGGACTGTGTACATTGGAGTTTTGCCGATACTCCTTGGTGACGAGCACACAGGTTGAAAGTTAAGCATAACTTATGGTGCTGGACTCCAACTACTATATCTATATATCTATCTCTATCTATATATCTCTATCTATCTCTATCTATCTATATACATATATATCTATATCTATATATTTATAACTTCAGAACATATTAGAAAAGAAAAAGAGCCACAGTAGAGATATATGAGATACTGTGTAAAGGTGGGGGATTTCAGCACTCAATAGAACTTCATTTTTCCCAAATAGGTGTCTGGCTGGAAGCTATTAAGAGACACAAACACGGATGCACACAGGTTCAGATACAGCAACAAATTTATTTACAAAGTAACAATTGTACTGAAAAGACATTTACATCTTGTCTAGGTAATTGAAAATATATTACTACCACTGCAGTGGGATATCATAAATAAAATACCAATCGTAATATATTAAATATACCACTAAAGCATCAACAGTGCAACAAAATTCTATTAATTCATGTAAGCAGAGAATACTAGCTGTTAACCAAACAGAATTACTATTGATCATATATACAACCTGTTTTAAAGTCCTCCTTATGGTTCAGGAATTAGAAAACCACAGGTTCATAAGAAATCTGTTTATGCCTGGGCCCAGGCTCCAGGTGAAGGAGAAAGTGTTTAAAGGAAAATTTTCAGGAACTATTTCCTTGCTTGTCATCAAAATGCTTTCATCAGGACTCATATGCTAGGGCTCTGAGGTAAGAACGTCCTCTCCAACTAGCATATATTTACGATACTTTGTTACTAACCAAATTCTGTTGTTATTTGTAACCCCCGACAAGCGCAGCTTTCCAGGAAACTGCAGTGAGCAGCGGTCCGGGTATCTGTGTTTAGGCACTTGAATACGGTCAAGACAGCTTTCTCAAGTGTCTGATACTTGCTAGAGCCTTTATTCCTCCGGATCCTCTTTACAACCGCTATAGAAAAAACTACCAGTCTCTGGTTCGGGTATTACCAATGAGGTTACGTGCAGAGTCGGGACAGGTACTTCCGACGTCAAACTGCTTTCTGCTTCCACTTCACAGAGTCGTATCACCTTTGCTCATAGGGACCTTGACTATATCGGATAGCGGATGGTAGCCTCCATTAAACTCTTCCGAACTTGAGTAGACTGTAGGTAGGTGTTTGTTGACGCGCGTTTCGCCCCACAATGCTGAGCGAAAGCTTGGGCCTCATCAGGACTACCTGACACCTGTGTCTCCAGACTATTATTGGATTCTTAGCGAAGGGGTGTGTTCAATCTCAGTAAACATGCATTCTGGATTGGTTTTAAACAAACAAACCTCTAGGCAGATTAACCAATTGTTAGGAGAATAGGACATGATACATTTGCATCTAAACTTGCCGCGAATATACATAACTCATGTGCACCCCTAGATGGACAGCGCCATCTTTTGTAACACTAGGTTAAACAGAGATATAAGAACATAGGTAGAGCGATCTTTTATAATGGAACATAATGGTTATTATCTAAAAGATAATATTTATTGATTCATGAAATTTCCGAAAAGATAAACAATTTTTACATTTTTGAACACCACAATTAACCCAACAATGAAGCATATTCTATTCTTTCATTTAGGCCATGGGGAGTCACTGTCTTCAGTGTATATATCCACCTAGCTTCTTTTTTAAGTAGGCATTTATCTTCATCTCCACCCCTTCCATTTGTTATCCCTTTATCAATTGCTATACATTTTAGGGATACAGTGCTACTTTTATGTACCTCCTTGAAATGACGGGCTATACTCGTATCCCTTTCATAGAGGACGTCATCCCTGTGCTGCTGCACTCTGTCCTTGAACATTCTTTTTGTTTTTCCAACATAGAACAGAGGGCAGGAGCACTGTAAGAGATAGACAACCCCTACTGTATTACAATTTGCAAAGCATCTTATGTCAAACCTCTTGCCTGTATTAGTGCAGAAAGTTTTACTTTTTAAAGTGTCAATTTTAAATTATCCATTTTTCATAAGTGTTTTATTCATATTTTATGGTTATAGTATTATTATATATGAATTAATTTTTAGACCTCACGATATTTATTTATATATTGTCAGGACCTCTATATATTAGCGCTTCTAACATATCTCCCATATCCCTCCTGTAATTCATTTTAATTTTAGAAATATTTGAAAAGGATATTTCGCCCACTTGGGGGACTGTGTTTCCAGAAGCTTTTATTAGGGTGTCCATATCCTTATACATCACTTTACATTTCATTTTATTGTTCTAATATTGTAACTTATTGGTTGACCTTTTTACTGTGCGCTTCACTAGATCCAAAGCTTATACCTCTACTGGTTAGTGGTATATATATTTTTATTTATTTATATTAATATATTCAGTGCTCAACAAATCTGTTTAAAAATTAGGAGCCAGTAACAATATTTAGGAGCCAGACAGAGGTAATTGCATATAGATATATGGAGAATAACTCAAAAAGATAGGAGCCAGGGATAAAATTCTAGGAGCCAGTGGCTCCCTGGCTCCTGGGTTTGTCGAGCCCTGATATAGATATATATATTATAATATATCTTCTAGCTCTTAACTATCTTTCTCCGCTCCCTCCTCTCTTCAGTCTCTCTTTTTACCCTCTCCCTTCTCTCTCAGGCCTTATCTTTCTTTAACCTCTAATATCTTTTCACTCTTTTTTTCCATTCTCTTTAAACTCTACCTTCTTCTCTACTTTAACTTTTACTCTGAAATCGCTCTATGCCCAGTTTACCCTCTCAGAAATAACAGTTTAAGCACTAATGGGGTCCCTACTGCCCTAGAGGAATAACATATTCTTGCACTTCCATGGATATATAATATCCTTTTAGATAATAGTTTTCGCATATAGCTCAAAATGTGCGTTTGTCAGTGCTGCAAATGGAGTGTACATTCTGCAAATACAATGTGCCAACTTTGTTGCTTACAACATGCCACCAGACTTCAGACTCAACCATCACTAACTACATTTCACTCACAAGCATTAAAATTTACACTTGCCAATGGCTAGTGGAAATTTTGAGCCATGTATGTATGTATGTATGTATGTAAATACAGTCCACGGCATCATTCTTTACTGTTGGGAAATACTGAACCTGGCCACCAGGAGGAGGTAAAGACACCCCAGCCAAAGGATTAAATACCTCTCCCATTTCCCCCATCCCCCAGTCATTCTGCTGAGGGAACAAGGAACAGTAGGAGAAATGTCAGGGTGTAAATGGTGCCAGAAAAAAAAATATATAATTTAGGGCGCCGCCCATTGGAGAACACAGGCAGGACCGTGGACTTTCCTTATACAGAAGGAATTTAAATTATCTGGTAAGCATAATTTATTTTTTCCTTCTTAATATAAGGAGAGTCAACTGCATCATTCCTTACTGTTGGGAAACTTATACCCAAGCTCTAGAGGACACTGAATAACGGGAGAAAATAAAGAGAGGTGGACAGTAATCTGAGGGCACAAAAGCCTGCAAAACCCTTCTCCCGAAAGATGCTTCAGAAAAAGCAATAACATCAAACTTTTAAAATTTAGAAAAAAGTATGTAAAGAGGACCAGGTAGCCACCTTACAAATCTGATCCATAGAGGCTTAGTTCTTAAAGGCCCAAAAGGTAGACACTGCTCTAGTAGAAAGAGCCGTAATCCTCTGAGGTCTATGTCCCGCTGTCTCATAAGCCAAGCAGATAACACTCAGTAACCTAAAAGATAAGAAAGTCAAAGAGACCTTCTGTCCCTTACGCTTCCCGGAAAAGACAATAAACAAGGACGAAGTTTGACTAAAATTCTTAGTAGCCTGAAGGTAGAGCTTCAAGGCGTGAACCACGTCCAAAATTATGAAGCAAACGTTCCGTCGCTTGATTGACGTTGCGGTCCGACACGACCTTAGGAAGAAAACCTAACTTAGTACGTAGGACAGCCTTATCCGAATGCAACACCAGATACGGAGGCTCACATTGGAAGGCGGCAAGCTCAGATACTCTGCGTGCAGAAGCAATAGCCAGTAGAAAAAGAACCTTCCAGGACAACAATTTAATGTCAATCTCATGCATAGGCTCAAACGGAGCCGTTGCAAAACCTTAAGAACAAGATTTAGACTCTAAGGAGGAGCCTTAGATCTAAACACAGGTTTGATCCTAATCAGAGTCTTAAAGGACTGTACATCAGGAATCTCCGAGAGCCTCTTGTGCAGTAAAACAGATAGGGCAGAAATCTGTCCCCTCAGGAGACTGGCAGAAAGGTCCATCTCCAGTCCATCCTAGAGAAATGATAGGACCCTGACAACCTTAACTTTATGCCAGGAAAATCCGCGCTCTTCACACCAGAATAAGTAGGTTCTCCCCACCTTATGATAGATGCGACGCAAACCTTAGGAACTGGAAGTGATCCTTGTGGATTAGAACATGAAGGTAATCATCCTTCAGATCTATAGTGGTCATGAACTGTCCTTCCTGAACTAAGGGAAGGATGGACTGTCAGGGTACAGGTGAATGACAAATACTAACATATATGTGTAGAAGACAAAAGAATTTGTTTATATATGAAGCCATATTCTTATCAGATATTTACTATAAGGTTAAAATTCTGATGTCAGGAGTTGACTTGAAACCCATATAATCTGAATACACGTCTTAAAACTCAATGCAGACGTGATGTCCCAAAAACTTCAAAAGAGGACATTTGCTCCCTAGACAAATACAAACTTCAAAACATTTTTTTTTACCTCACCACTTGATGAGATTAGATCTTTTTCAAACAAAGATAAGCATGGTACCTAGATCAGGATACTACTACTACCTGTGGTGAGAGGGACGCTGAGTCTGTAATCAGCAGTGAAAAGCTGGTCAGAAACATAAGGAAATGGTAATTAGCACAGACTTGTTAATTGCCCCAGAACATCAAATACACGTCCGTATTGCTAGCTAAACAGAAAATATGTTGTATTGTGACTCTCAAAATTCACTGTTTAAAATACAACTGTATTTAGATTTCAAGTAAAATATACATCAGCATTGTAGGAGAATATATATTTTAATGGATATGAGACTGTCTATTTATGTGATATTAAATATAAACACATGAATATGGGAAATTGTGGACCTAAGAAGCAGTGACAGATAGCATTCATATTAGATAAATATTTGCTGAGATTGCTAAACATTGCAAATAGATATATGCATGATTAACATTGCTAACAATTATTTCTTTGTGTTGCAGACAACAATTGGTCATGGGCATCAATTTATATATATTCAGGAAGAAGTACACTGAATGTGAAACATGCTGTATTTGTATGAATATATATATCAGGATTTTAAATGCTATTAATTTTGGAATAATTAGCAGTATAATTGCTTTGATATAATATAATGTTAAAAACATACTATATTTCATATTAAAATAATCAGAATAAATAATGTGAAATAATACAGTACATATGAACATATAACTTATTAATGCAAGGAAATAATGGCATTTATTACACATTTTAAAGAAATATGTTTAAATGTTAGAAATGATTAAAATGTATTGCTGTGTTGATTGTCATGTTGCCCCCCGGTGTTGTGATGCGAGAATTACAGCCAGAAGGCCATTTGGCTGTTAAAAATGAAATTTCCCAGGGCCAATCCGATAAGATATCCCAGATATCCAATCCATGATCAGCTCCGTGAGGGCCAATAACAAAGCAGGTTTTCTGAAAGGGCCTCCCATATTCTCACCTATGATGGAAACATATATAAGCTTAATGCAATATGAGAGGACAGATGCTGCTAAGCTGACTTGTATCTGGTTACTGGGCGTTTGAAATATCATTACTGGCCTACCTTTTCTCATTAATTGCAAAATATACTTATTCGTATTCTGAGGTGAGATTGTTCCTGTTGCGAAACATTGAAAACTGGATATCGATTTGTTTATTTGGTAAAGTATATATATATATTTATATATATTTATTACATTAATATTTTAACAAATATATGCATAGTCTCCGATTTAGGTATTAGGAGCCCTGTGAATTTCATTGTGCTACGTGCACTGAAGATGATAAAAATCTGTCTTAAAGAAGGCCTTTGAATGGGCCGAAACGTCGACATTGCTTGATATAAAACTGCTTTTTGAAAATAAAGATCATATTCTTTTACCTGCTCTACAAGTCCTGTGAGTGCCCTTCATCTACAAAGCTAACATTCATTATCTTGAAGAGTGCATCCAGGCTATGGCTGCACAAGAGTGGAAGGAGTGCTAGGCTACCGGCTATAAAATATATATATAATTTCAAATATCAAATAAGCACTCGTTGGGCTTCAGTCATCGGTGACAACACGCTTTATTCACAGAATAAAGCGTGTTTTCACTGATGACTGAAGCCCCGCGAGTGCTTATTTGATCTTTGAAATTATCCATTATATAGATAGCACCCTGGCAGTTGTATATAGATGGTGAGAGTGCACACACCTACCAACTACATACATATATATATATATATATATATATATATATATATATATATATATATATATATATATATATATATATATATATATATATATATTATATATACACATACATACACCATACATACATAAATACACATACATACATACACATATATATATTATTTTTTAACACAAATATATGCATAGTCACTGCAGTTTAACGTATAGTTGATAGAGTATAGCATATTTTAATAATTCAAACGTGTATAATATTGATTCATATTCTGGTTCCTACAAATATATTTCAATGTGTTCATAGATATTAACTAAAAATAAAGAATTTAGGAATTTATATTAATTTTATGGTTTCTAGTATATGCATATTTTTGGGGTTCAGTTTAAAGGATAATTATTAAATATATTGTGTTATAACCCTGCCATATACTGACATATTATTTGGAGGCATTGCATGAGATATTATTAATATTTATCATATTGATATAATATATTTGTAGTAAATAGAAATTATTATTAAAAAAAGAGAAAAAAAAATCATATTTTTAAATAAATATTTAAGATATAATTTTTTTGAAAATTGAAATATTGATTTTCATATTTCGAGATTAATATTGATATTTTGAAATATTATTAGATTCATTTTTGAAAAATTCATAAAAATTAATTTTTCATATTTCAAAATTAATAAAAAAAAATTAAAATATAATTTATTTTCTCTCTTTTTATTGGTAAAAATTGTATTAGCGTTTTAATTTAACTAAATACTAAGCCAATATAATAATGTCTGTAGCCAGAAGTGAATCATTTAATTCTGTACATGACGTTGAAGGTTGTGCCCTAACAATACCCTTTACTCGAGGTCAGGTCCTTTAAGGGACACTGTACCCAAAAATTAAAATTCGTGATTCAGATTGAGCATGAAATTTTGAGCAAATTTCGAATTTAATCCTATTATCAAATTTTCTTCATTCTCTTGGTATCTTTATTTGAAATGCAAGAATGTAAGTTTAGATGCCGGCCCATTTTTGGTGAACAACCTGGGTTGTCCTTGCTGATTGGTGGATAAATTCATCTACCAATAAAAAAGTGCTGTCCAGAGTACTAAAACCAAAAAAAGCTTAGATGCCTTTTTCAAATAATGATAGCAAGAGAACAAAGAAAAATTGATAATAGGAGTAAATTAGAAAGTTGCTTAAAATTGCATGCTCTTTCTGAATTACAAATGAACAAATTTGGGTTTAGTATCCCTATAAGAGGGACATTATAGGCCACATTAAAGAGAGGTTTAATATTGCGGGTGAATTCAATGATTACATGAATATGCTTGAAATTAAGGCTAAAAACCTTGCCATTGATGATAGTAGGTGGAATGAAAAAAGTGAATTATTCCAAGTATTAATGATTAATCAATGCAAGGTTCTCAAAAAGCGAGACAAACTAATACTAAAATCTTGGCCCCTTGTGATATACATTGACGAAATGTCGTTATATCTCATAGAAAAAGAATTGCAAATACAGGAGCTAGAAAGTAGTATTCGCTCCTCACGCAGATGCAAAGAGAATTTAAAAATAGCCAAAAATAAAATTGATGAGTTTGCCAAAAGACCTAACCACTTTAGATAAGCATAACATAGATTTACTAACAAAGAAACAAGAGTTAAATAAACAGCTTGCGCAAAGCCAGAAAGAATTAAGGGATTTAAAAAGGTCATATCGCCGTAACGAAAACCCCTATATTAACAGTGAGAATAATGCAGATAATCCTAACTCCCTTAGAGAATGCGTCAGGGGCGAAATGCAGAAATATATGGAAGAATGTAGACAAAGGACCCCTGTTGGGTCTGAAATAGATTTCCCAAATAGAGTCACCACATGATGTATTTTAGGGAGCTGCTATAACTCAGCTGATGAGGGGGAGGGAAACTTTAATAGAGAGTCAGAGGGCGGAGCTAGATACCCAAATAGCCCACGTAACAATATACCTAGGGGGTCTCCCCATAGTGAAAATAGGGAACACTCCAACCCCAAAAATAAGGCTCCTAGAGAATCCAAAAATAAGTTAAATAAGGTATATGACTCCCATAAAATAATTACTTTCCTAAAGGGTGCAGTACCTATATTCTCCAACAAGGGAACAATCTCTGTAATTGATCACTTAGAGGCCTTTGAAAACGCATTAGCTATAATGAATGTACAAGTGAGCAATTAAAAATAACATTTCTGCCCTGGGTATTTGAAGGTAAACATCACAAATTCTTTGCTTCACTAAAGGATATGAATATTCATTCCTGGAGTGAAACAAAACGACAGGGCTGGAAGGAATTCGGGCAACATCGCACTAAAACTGCAGCAAAAATTGCTGTATATGGTTTAAAATGTAGTGCAAAAATGAAAACTGAAAAATGCGTACAGTATGGCTATAGATAATCCCATATTTGAATGCTCAGAATTTGTCAATTTATTTTTGAAGCACTCCCCGAACCCATCAAACTCAATTTAGCTAGAGATTTTGATGAGAACTGCTCATTGGAATGGCTGATCAAAGAGAGTACAAAGTTATACTCTATTCAGCAGTCCAGTGAACAGGGGGTAAAAAAGGAAACAAAACCCAAAATTGTGGCAGAAACTAGGGTGTCATCTAGCACCCTAAATTTGGAGTCTAAAAAGAAAACCTATGCAGAGGTGGCCAAAGGAAACAGGCCATTCCCACAAAGGTTTAACTCTACCCCTCCCCCAAAACGGGCTGAGGCGCAGAGAGATTATAACCAAAGTGGGGGACATACTCAGGTAAATAATTACTGCCAAAGAGAATACCCACAAAATAATTGGTACCCACGCAAGGGTAGATACAATAAGTGACGAAGATATTCTTAGGGTAACCAGACACCCCAAGTAAATAATGCTCCCCAAAATACTAATGCTGAACAAATTGAACCCCAGGGGCAACCACGCCAGGATAGAAACAGCGGCCCGGATTCTGAGGGGAACCAATGGTCCAGGAATCATTATTATGGGGCATCAAGAGATAGGCCCAGGAGTAGAAGTAACTTGTAAGATCAAGTAGATCAGCTTTATAACCAGTTAAATCGGTTGAGCGAACAATTTGCTAATATGAGTCAACCTTTTACGGCTCAGCAACCGAATAATCCTTTTTTAGGGGTACAGCCAGTGGTCAGCAGTGGACCACAGGCAGTCATAGATACTGCAGTACCACCTGAAAGGAGGGGAGAGATATACAAAATGTAATGATAAATGTCAATGGTACTAATCATATTCTCTCCCCACAGACCGGAAACGGACGATTTATCTGTGATGATGAGCAACCTCGGCCTGAAAGCATTAACCAATCTTTTCCTTGCAGTGTTATTTTAACCTTGTTTCCACAGATGCAGTACACAAGAACCCAGTCGACCCTATTATAGAGGGGACCGGTAGGTATAAAGTTTCTTCTGCATCGGAAAACATGGCGGATTCAGGTAACACATGGCGAAGCCCACAGATGTATAATAATGCCAATTTTATGTGTGAAATGGTAAAAACTGCAGGGAGATATTATGTATTAGCTGAGCTGCAGGATTCAGTATCCAAAGCTATCATGGGATTAATTGATACTGGGTCTCAGGCAACTATTTTATCCCACAGGTACTACACACAGCTAAATGAGCTAACACCCCACAAACCTAAAATAAAAGAATTTGATGGTTCTCTAATAGGAGTTGGGGGTGACTCTCTAAAAGTCTACGGTATGGCCTGGTTAAAGGGTCATAAGACACCCTGCCATTATAGTGGATCTGCCCACTGATCGCTTAATTATTGGTAGTGATGTCCTGAAGCGATTAAGCACCATAATTGATTGCATAAATAATGTAATTTGGTCACAAGTTAAAAGACCTATTAATTATGAGAAATCTGGTATATCTCGCCACCGACATAACTGTCACGTGGTGGAAGAGAAGCCAGATGTTGAGGAGATTCATTTCAGGAATAACTCTGTACCTGAAATCACTATTTTACAAATAGATGATCAGACTCCTTTAAGTGGCTCTGATGGTAATACTTTTAAAATTTCGCCTGGGAAGATAGCGAATATTTCCTTAGACGGCGATGTATTAACCATATCTATCCACAAGGGGGATCATAAAATCCCTAAGTGGGGAGGCCACGCTCAATACCTTGCAGGGATTGAGAGAGTTAAAAAGAGGATCTATTTAACCCTATACAACTCATGACCTTGGGAAAACCAAATATGCCAAATTGAGCTTAAAACAGGAAGCTAGCTATATAAGCGAAGGCTTATTAGCGCAGATAGCTTAACCCAAAGTGATTAAATATCTTTCTCCCCAAGACCACTGTGTCCACAGCCTGGATAACAGGTTTGAAAGCTATAACATCACAGCTAAGTGCTTATTATCTGTATCTATAGGTGATAAGTCAGTGAAGCACCTGTTTTTAGTTTTAAATACTCCCCATAATCAAATATACATTGGCAATGATATCTTACATAGATATCCCATACAAATAGATTTGTTTAACTCTTGCCTCTGGAGCAGGTTAAAAGGGGACCCTGAATTATTTCAGGATGAAAATTCAGCCCTGAAATCAAACCAGCAATTGCCATATGCTGTGAATATGCAGGTGCTTGGGCTGATAAATTTCTTTTACCCTTACAGGTAAAGAGAGGTCAGAAATTAAAAAACTTCTGAAACACTAATTTGCATCTCCCATAGAAAACAAAATCTGGGCGTCACAATGACCTATACTCCTATGGTAAATATTGGAACTATTCCAATATATGTTATTGTGCATAACATGACCCCACAGGATATAAACTTATCCAAGTATAACTGTAAAAAGCTGACAGGAAAATATCACCTGAGCATCTCTATGTAAAAAAGGAAGATATTTTACCTCACAATCTCCTCAGCTCAGCAGAGTAAGTTCTGTGTAAAAAGTTATACTTCACCTGCTCCCAGCTGCAGGTAAAAAAAAAAAAATAATGAAGAAATGAACAGCAGCCAATCAGCATCAGCAGTGCTGAGGTCATGAACTCTTACTGGGATCTCATTAGATTTGACTTAACTCTCATGAGATTTCATAGTAAGCTTCCTTTACCTGATTGGTGAAATAATATGAGAGTTCACGAGGCTCATCCCCTAAGATGTCCCAGGACAGACACACTAAAATGCTACTTAGAAATCCTTTACAATGGGAGGTGGCTACTGAGGAACTTTTGAGGTAAAATATCTTTCTTTTTTACATAGAGATGTTCAGGAGATATTTTCTAGTCAGCTCTTTTTACAGTTATACTGCACCACTTTCAAGTGTTTAAACATTTGGGTATTATGGCCCTTTAACTGAAGAACAATAGAACAATCCTTTGCCTCTATGCCAGAGGGTCTATTTACTATTCAGTCTATGTATCCCTTCAGCTCAGAGAAAGGCATCTGTAAAATTGAAGAAGCCTCTCTAGTATTTGATCAGCCGATCAAACAGCCAGAACACCCCAATACCCAGAGTCATGGGGGCAATGTAAATTATAATCAAGGGGATCTCACCTCTAGATTGGAAGAATCCTATGAAATAGGACAGCCTGAAATCTTTCCAGGATTTCAGAAAATAGTCGAAGAGCAAATAATCTTAGCTAATGGCTGTTCCAGCGATGATGAACGCCAACAGCTGCGAGAACTCAAGTAGAAGCCATTACCAGAAACCAGGCAAAACAACAGAGTGAGCCTAACCTGGTACAATGGAGTCAGGATTCTCCTAGTGAGGACTTGATCACTAGTAAAAAAGAAAACCCCATTGTAGGCATCTTCTATAAACACAGACGATCCTGAAAGCAACCCCATCTCAAAAGATGATTGTATTGGCAAAAAAGATCTTAGAATCTTAATGAAATCCAGATCACAATTCAAGTTACAGGATGGTTTGTTAATTAGAACCTCCAAAACTGGCATCCAGCAATGGGTAGTACCCACCAAGTTCAGAGGTCTAATGCTTCAACATGCCTATGATGCTCCCACATCTGGTCATCGTGGTGCCAAACTCACGTTTGAAATATTGCGTGACTAGGCTTTTAGGCCACACATGTTGAAAGATGTTCAAACCTACTGTCAAGGGTGTTTAATATGTCCACACTTCCAACCCACTGCACCAACGCATAGAGCGCCATTGCAGAAAAGGGGCATGGTAATGCCATGGTCAGATATACAAATTTAATTTATTGGTCCAGTAACTAGGTCATCAAGAGGTAACAAATACATGTTGACAGTGACATGCCTGTTCACTAAATGGGTAGAGTGCATCAGTGCACCTAACAATAGTGCTGAAACATGCGCAGCATTGCTCATCAACCACATGTTTTCCAGATTTGGTTTGCCCCAAAGAATTGAATCAGATCGGGGAACCCACTTCACTATCGAAGTGATGACCAAAATGTGGAAAATACTAGGGGTTAAAAGAAAGCTCCATATTTCTTATAGAGCTGCCTCAAGTGGTGGTGTAGAGCGTTACAACCAGTCCATTGTTAAAATCCTCAAAAAGTTTGTGAGTGAAACGGGTAAAGACTGGGATGTAAAACTACCTCTAGTCTTAATGGCATTAAGAGCAACTCCAAGTAGTGCTACCAATATGTCACCTTTTGAACTGATGACTGGTAGAAGAATGGTTCTACCTCAACATCTACTGTACCGTACATCAGACCAGAACTTGATAAACGCTGCCAATACCCATCAATATGTGGAGAACCTAAGAAAGCACCTGCAATATGCTTTTGCATTTGCTCAAAGGAATTTAGAGAAAGCTGCAACTGCCACTAAAACCTATTATGATCTCAAGACTTCCAAAAAGGAATATGAAATAAATGATAAAGTTTATCTTTATAACTTTGGAAGAGATCAGGTTAGGGAGAAGAAATTTCTTCCATAATGGAAAGGTCCTTTTGTCATTACTGACAAAATATCTCTAGTGGGCTATAAAATACTGATACCCAAAAATGAAAGTTTCATAGATAAATGGGTCCATATCAATCAGCTGCGAGCGTGCCATCCTAGGTCCCAACTACAAATCATAGAGGGAGAATGAAGTGTCATATCCCCAAATGCAATAAAGACATACTGTAGTTTAAAGATGCCTAGCTGATAAACATGAAGGCTCAAAAATTATTGACTTTCTACATAGAAGACTGCCTATAATGCATACTGTCAACATACTCACCAAATACCGCCAACTTCAAGCCAATTCAAATACATGTGTCCTACATCTATTTAAAATTGGA